>NW_018742738.1:9405370-9432870 GCF_001683475.1 Chenopodium quinoa | reverse complement strand
AGTTATTGAAACATCCTTACCACGGTTATCCTGCAAATTGTTAAGGAGGGAAATAGAGTCAGAAAGCAGAAGGATACCTTGCTTCCCCTGTGCTTTTGCCCATTTCATTGCTTCAAGACATGCCCACGCTTCACACTGGACCACTGATGAGGCCGCTCCACATTTCCCCCCTTTTTCCAACGAACTATTCCCGACGACTGCCCAACCAACCCCTCGAAGTCTTTTTATCCCAAGACCTATCTGCTTCCATAATGAAGTTTTCATAACCACTCTTTGTCTCTTCTCAATTGCACATGATTAAAACCTGGGAGAATGACCGGGTCAATGCTTCTCATCACCCTGTTAGAATTGTCTTGATTACTATTATGGGTGAAGACCTCGTGGTCTTGCATTGCTTGGTTTGTGAACTCCGCCACCAAACTAGCATTCCCATTTGCATTCTTGAAGCATCTTGCATTTCTTGATTTCCACAGACCCCATAAGGTTGCTATGAACAAAGCAATATGAGTACCATACTTACCATTCTCGCTATGAAAGAGCAGGATATAACACTGGATCCACTTCCTTAGAGAACTGAGCGGGGACCAGTAGAATCATGGCTAATAGAAAGATAAGAGTTGCCCCAAACTTCCCTTGCCAGAGAACAATAACGGAAGAGATATTGGCTGTCTTCCGGATCAAAACCACAAAAATCACAAATTTCCTCAACTTGTAATCCTCTTCTTGTCATGTTGACCTTAATAACAATACAATAATGGAAGAGTCTCCATAGGAAAAGTTTCCATTTTGGTTGGATGTCTATTCTCCAAATCAGCTTGACAAACTCTTGGTCTCTGATAGAAAAAGAGGAGCGATTTAACCCCGCATCCTTCAAGAGATAGTAGTACTTAGTTTTCACTGAGTATCTCCCTAATTGGTGAAATTTCCAATAGATGAAATCGTCATCTCTTCTATGCGGGAGTTCCATAGATAAAATAGACTTTGCACTATTCCAATCAAAACAACTCCTTACCTTTCCTGCATCCCAAGACCTTGTCTTTCGATCAATAAAGTCATCCACCTTCCAACCTAGAGCCGCCCCCAAGGTTTGATTAGACTTTGCCATTGGTACTTCTCCTTCCACCCAAGGCATACTAATGGCCTTAACCTCTTTCCCATTACCAATTTTCCATGAAAACCCATCCTTAAACACCCGAGAAACTCTTTGAAGACTCGATCTTCCCAAGGATGGATTCCCTATCATTACATAAGGCCTGGCCATGTTGCACACCCCACAAGATTGTAACCCACCAAGTACTCTTGAGAGCAAAAGTTGAGGATTGAGATGCATCCTTGTTGATTGCTTGAAAAGGAGTGCATCATTGAGGACCGATGTACCTCTAATCCCAAGTCCCCCATGCTTTTGGGAGTTTGGATGACGTCCCTACTTACCCAATGAATACCTTTACATTTGGGGTTAAATGAGTCCAACTCATCGCGGAAAAAAAACCCAAAAACTAGACCGCACTCGCAATAAATAAAACCATAAAACATAATTAACTTAAAGACAAGATTAGGATAATAATTATACCTTTGACGCGTGCTTCGCCCGACCTCAAGGGGCTCTTACTTCGAAATCAAGTCTTGAAATTACGACGACCTCCAACGGAAGTCCACCCACAACCCGAACACCGACAAGGGTCCAATGCCTTGGAGTTAGCAAGGCCCGACCTAAACCCGAGTAATTAATGAGTTCAAAGGTTTTCACAATGGTGATGCATTTTTCAACTCTTACTCAAGTGCTTTTCCCAATACCCCAAGTTGGGTATTTATAGGGAAATGCAAGAGTGTGAAAAGCCCTCCCATCAATGTGGGAAAATTTGATTTTCCCATTTTATTTTAAAACTAAAATAAAATTAATTATCAAACTAGTAATAAATCAACAAGTGGCAAGCTCATAAGGAGGAGTAGGTGAGGATCAATTGGAGGAGGGGAGGGACCAAACTTGCTCCCCACTCTTACTCCCATAACCGGCCACCTCAACCCTATAACCCTAAATTAAATTGTGCCACGTGGCAGCTCACTTGGGCAACAAGGCACCCTTGTGGGCTGCCACGGTGCTGCTATGCGTGCCTCGGCCCAGCACGCCACGCCCCAAAAGTGCGGGCTGCTAGTGCCTCAGCCCAGCACGCCACGCACCAAAGGTGCGGGCTGCTAGCTACCGTATGCTAGCATAGCCATGCACATTAGTGGGGGCTACTAGCTGCAGTATTCTAGCTAAGCCCCACACTTGGTGTGGGCTGCTAGCATTTTCCGCGCCCCTAGCACTCGGCATTTCGATGCTAGGGGTATTTTTGTCATTGTTGATTTATTATTATCAAGTCTCGTCTTTTTTACTATTTTCGACTCGACTTTCACGCTCGGTTTCGATGCTCCAAGCTCGAATTTCCGACGTCTAAATATTTATTACTTGGTTGACTTATTAATTAATTCTTAATTAATTCGTCGCTTCGGCTCGTTAGTTGCTTGGGTGTGACCCGAAGGGTTCAGTCAAGATTAAGCTGTAATATTAATTATACATTAATATACACTTGTTCGAAGGACACCATTCCTTTCATTTACATCCCTTGTTGGACCACCAAAATATTGTAATGAGTGAGTCAATCTTGTTGGCAATGCCTTAAGGAAGCTTAAGACAAATCATAACATGTGATGAGATACTTACAAGAACCGTGTTGATAAGAACTAATTTTGCCGCTTGTGATAGTTTGAGAGAAGCCCAAGAAACCACTTCCTCTGACACTCTATCCACCAAGAAATGGAAAGCCAACCTCTTATTCCCCTGTATATCTATTGGGGCTCCCAGATGAATACCCATATTATCAGTTTCCGGCATAGAAAGAATACTCTTCAACACAACCTTTTGTTGTTGTCAAATCCCGAGGAGAACTTAACAAATGATTTTTGAAGGTTCAATTGTTGCCCCGAAGCTTTACCAAATCTCAGGAGAATGTCATTAATGCATAAGCATGACTCCTCATCTGCCTTAAAAAACAACATAGCATCATCTGTGAAGAAAAGATGAGAGATAGAAGGTGATCTTCTCGACACTCTCAAGCCTTTGAATTGGTTGATATCCTCTGCTAGCGATAGCATTCTCGAAAGAATATCCATACAGAAAACGAAGAGATATGGTGAAAAAGGGTCTCCTTGCCTTAGTATATATTAATGGATGAATTTTATAATTTTAATTTCGATGGAAATTTATGACCAACAAAATGCCGACGGAGAGTGGGTGCAAGTGGTTAGAGAGATTGCAAGCAAAAAAATGTCCATGGGTGAGAATGCTCTTATTAACTTATTAAAAACATATTTTTTATCTAAAAGTATGTTAGTTTTTTTTTTTTTTTTTGGAATGGAATAGGGATGGGTGATTTCATTAAAAAATAATAATAGTCAATCGGCATTGACAATCATCCCCTTAGAGATCTAAATTCTCAATACAAGTAGTGTTACACACCCATAACTAATGACATCGCTTATGAACTGTTATTAGTTTATGGGTGTATAATACAATCATCCCCTAAGAGATCAAAGTCTTTGCATGTAATCCCCCGTATTTTAAATATTTTATAAATGAAAATTTATTTTATTTATAATATTTATTTGTTATTTTTCATAATTTAATTTCAAAAGTTTCAAATTAAAAATCTGGGTCGAAAATTATTTGAACAAATTATTTTATGCACCTTTATTCTACAATTTATGTCCAATCACACAAGCCTAACCCATTTGTTTACTTAATCGACCCATTATTTTTATGAGGCCCAATCTTTCTTTTTACCCTACAATAATTTTCTCCTATAAATACCCCTTGAATCTCCAAAAAATTTCGCACACAAAAAGGTTAGTCTTATTTTCATCCTCCTTTGTTTCATTATTTTGCTTAATGTTAATTTAATTGTTTTGGGTTTTTATTTTAGTATAAAGATTATATTTTTAGTATCAAATTATATTTTAATGGTATAAAGATTATAAATTTCAGATTATATTTATGTTATAAATTTCATATTTTATGAATTATAAACCTAGGGTTTCAATTTATTGAAAATCATGATTTTAGGGTTTTTATGAACAATTGATTTAGGGCTTTTATAGTAATGATGTCTTGATTTTGGTAATTATAACTACTGATTAGTTTAACTTAATTCCAGATTATTTTGAACACGTAGATTCGTGTTTTAATTTTTAGATTTTCGTTCGTTAATATTAATCCCGTTTTAATCCCAATCAGATTCTGAACTCATCCGAGTTTGATGAAAAAGTAGTGTTTTCCATGTGGAAACAATGTTTTAAGAAAGCCACACTACCTTTGGTAGTGATCACTATCCTCTCGTGACCAAATTCAGCCTCTAAATATGATTTTTGGGCAGTTTTTTATTTTAACAAAGTTTTTTTATAATTAAAATATTATCCTTGAGTTTGATTGATAAAATTAATTATGTTTAAAGTTAATTAAGCATAAGTATATGTTTTTTTTATTGAAGTTTTAGGTGCTAGAAATAGTTGCTAAGTACTACTTTTGATGTTTTATAAAGAGGGTTTAATCACCCATCAAAAAGGGAGATTATTAGGGGTTTTTAAATAATTTAAAGATTTTTATTAAACTTTAAACTTGCTGTAATTTCATGTATAAGAGTGTATTTTAAGGTTTTTATGAAAAAAATTTAAAGAACTATATATAAGCCTTTAATTTTAACTAAAGGGAGGGTTTTAAAGTGTTGTTTGATTTGGATTTTGAAGGTTTTAAAGTAAGTTAGTATTGCTGTAAATTTGATTGATTGGGTATTGATTGAGATGTTATTATTTGGCTTAGGAGAGGAGTTTATTGAAGGTGATTTCTAGTTAGTAAAGTGGCATACCAATTCGTTTGCTCAAGGTACGTACAAGTTACAAAACCTTTCTTTTAGGTGCATGTTTAAGGACGACGGATCGAGAACTTAGTATCATGTATAGGGATGACTGGGTTAAATTGTTTGGTTATACATTGTGAATTTCAAATGATGTGCACTATTTTATAATGCAAGTATTATTTGTGCTCTAATTATGCAAGGTGCGTTTAGAGGCAAAGGTATGTGATTGGTAAAAAGATTAATTTATTACTCATTTATGATTATGCAAACAGGATGAGTAAATGAAGGATTTAAGTCTTATAAGACGAGGTTAAGGTTTTGGGGTGCCTTATGCACTCAAGGTGTTTATACACCGAGGTAGTAAAGGATTAAATAATAAGTGTTGTTTGTCACTAATAAATCAAGAATTGAAATTGGAAACTTGTCTTGTTTGATTAAATTGTGTTTAGAATGTTTGTATTGTTATGTATATGAGTAATCACCAAGTCTAAACCTGTAAATCACGTAAAGTGCAAGATGGATGAGCAATAAAACTCTGGATTGGTGCACTTCTTGAGTAATGACAATTAGGGGTTGGGGTACATGCGTTATTAGCCATGTACTTTTCTCGAGGCCGTCTGATCTACGAGTCTCTTATTTCAAATATTTTTCAAAACTAGGAGTTAGGTGAGATCTCATACTAATTACGGTCACGGAGTCGCGCCCGTGGTCGTTGGATGTTTATTGATGTTTCCGAAAGGAGGCATGGAGTTTTTCTTTTATTGATGTTCCAAATGGAGCATGGGTTGGACAACCTTGTCTATTGCGTAATCCAATGAATAAAAATAATGATTTACCTATTATTAATTAATGGAGTCTTAGTAATATAAATAGTTGAGTCGTGTGTTGAGTCTATAATTTAATGATGCATGATGATTGATTATTAGTAGCATGTTATGGATTTCTTAATTTATTTTGCAGCTTGTATGTACTCAGCTTTGCTGATTGCGTGCTTTGTGTGTCTTTCTTTGGTCATGGCCTTCGCCTTTCAATGGCCCTGTGACGATCCAATTTTTACACTTGTAATATTGGGGAGCAGATTAACTACAGCTTCTTACATACGCAGCATTCGCATCAGGGTTGTGGGATTTTGAGTGGAGAGTTAGTTATTGTTCGCAGTTTGTTTTCTTTTGCAAGTTTGAATTTATTTAAACTCGGTTTTATTTTTATACTATTTCTTCTAGTTTGGATTTTGAATAAGGACCTTAATGGTTCCAGCTTGTATCATTTAATTTGGTTTTGGTTATTGGTTTTGAAACTTATTTATAACTGAGTTAGTTTTTCTGCTGCTATTTTTTGATAAAGTCTTAACGTTTGAACACGTGGCGGTAGCACGCCAGTAATTCTCTTGGATTTTCTTCAGGGTATTTACAGGTTTTAAGAGAGAATTATTGGGGTGTTACATTGCATCGTTCTTGACGGAGCTCCATTGATGTATTGTAATACCCTATATTTTTCTATTATAAGTTTCGGGACGAAACTTGTTTTAAGGGAGTAGATTATAATACTCGTATATTTTTATGATTTTACAAATTACAAAATTAGAGTTGTCTACTTGAAATTTTATTTTCTTATCTTATTTGATAGTTTTTATATCCTTTAACCCTACACTATTATTTTATTAAAAAAAAAAGAAAGAAAGCAGTCCTTCACTGGTTATATATATCTTCTATTTTTATCAATTAGCGAATTTAATCTTATCTTTGTGCGTAAATCAACTTTGTCAGTTGAGTGCTTACCCTTTTTGATGATTTATTTACCCTTGTTCCCTAATCCTCATAATCAATATATGGTACGGCCGTTCTACTTGACAATATATGATGGTCAACCTCTTCTTCTTATAATCAATATATGGTACGGCCGTTCTACTTGACAATTCACCAACTTGATTTATTCAATTCGAAAGTAATCACTAATCACACCATCAATCCTTAGATCATTTGTTTATAATTTGATTGTATTATTTATTTTATGTAATCACACGACCGTAATTATTATTTTTTTTTATTTGTTTGATTATAAATTGTTAGTATTAATTGTACTCCGTATTATTATGTGTAAATTTTATAATTTGTGAATTATATATGATCATGATTTATATATAATATATACACATGATTAGTGTGTGGTATAATATGATTCTAATTGCCGTATTATTTTGTGATATTGATTGATTGTGTTATTTTTTCTAGGGTTTTAATGTTATTGTTATATGGAGTATTGTTTTGAGGTTTTAGGGTTGTTAATGCAGAGTATAATTTTTGGGTTGTGAGTTAATTATTTTTGGGTACTAGTTTTATTTCCCTAAGAGTTGAGATGTTTTTGAATTGAATTGTTATATTATTTGGAAACTTGTGCCATTGTGGAGTTATTATTATTAATTTGCGAATGGTTATTTGATCAAAAGGTTGAGAATGATAATTTTGTTCTTGGTTTTGAGGCTCGGCGTTATGTAACTTAGTCCTTGGCTTGTTGGTAAGAGGGTAATAATCATGAGTTAAGAGTGAGGTACAATCATTATTTATATTTATTTTTCTATGGTCCCCTACAGTGGGAATTGGCCCGTATGTGGTCTGTTTCAAGGTGTTTCTGGTTATTAGGAGTATTCAAGTTTTTATACTTGTTGGTTTTATTCGAATTACCCATGTCCAAGGCTAGATATAAAACAAAGAGCATGGCACACTTATGGGTTATATGAGTTAATTGAGTAAAAGTTCGTATTATTATTCGAGGTTGAGTTGTTAAAGGTTAATTTTTTTTTCCAGAGTACAATGTGTAATATAGTTCTAAACTACATTGTTTAAGTGAGCTAATAATATTAATTATTATATTATTCTTTGTATTCTGATATGTGGTGATTACTCAACTTTTGCTGACGTATGTGTTGTTTTGTTTTGCTACTTGTGTTTGCGGCCATGTCTTTTTCTTATGGTGGCCCTACGACGATCTATTTTGGAATTTGTCCTTAATGGTGAGCAGTCAAGTTTGTCTAAACAGGTTGATCAAGTGGTCGTAGCTAAAGGAGCTCAAGTGTTTCGATTAGTTTGTTATAACAAGTTTAATTTATAAAGTTGTATAAATAGCTCACTTAGATTATCGGGTTGTAATTATTGAGATTGTGTAAGCCTTAACACTTGACAGGTTGTCGAGTGTGGCGGTGATACCTCCGATAGATTTAGGTATATGCTTCCGCAATTTTATTCAGAGGTTGTTTATTTTTCCTTTAATTCTTATTTATTTTCAGTTAGTAAATCGGGGGTGTTACATGTATAATCACGAAAGTGATAAAACTTGATTGGTTATCAAGATCGACAAATTTAGATCGTTTAAATCAGCACCCGTATACCAACAGACCCACAATTCAACTAATTTGCAAGACGAATCTTCCAAATTTGTATCCTTGTACACACGAAAAACAAACAAACAACTCATACTACAAATCCCACCATCAGAGAACCAACTAAACCCTACATGGAGGGATCGACTACAATCACCATATAGTTGGTGATCTTTATTGGCTAAAAACATTAAATTAATGAAGAATTTGAGACTTACCATCAATAAAATCGACAACCCCTAAGTTTTACTATGATGGCTTAAATATGTTGTTAAATGTGTAGTAATTTAAAGTTTCATAATATCAAATCAACTCTTAAATTAATTTAAGATGGTGCTTTGAGTACCATTTCAATTAATGACCTTAAAATTTCCTTGCAATCTATCTTTACTTTTTTTTTTTTTCTTTCTCAAAAAAGAAATTCTTAAATATTTTAACTCCTTAATCAATTATTCTATAGCACAATTAATTTCAACACCTTGCCATTTTTAGCTCCATCCTAAATTCCTAATTAGTTATTCCAAGCATAGCCTTAGTTGGGGATAAGAAGTAAAACAAATAAAGTTATCTGATTCACTAGGAATGTATATCATGATTTTGCCAAAATTGGTGCGGCAGTTGCACACGAATATTGGAAAACACGAGAAAATTAGATCACTATTTTACAAGTCTATTTTTGTGTAACAAGAGTCTATGATCACGAGTAATTTAACTAAAACCATACTCTCTTCACTCTAGTGAGACAATTTACACATAGTAGCTCTGATCAGTCTTTTGACGTACGAAGAGGGGAAGCTAACTCAAATAATTACATTAGAAACACTTCCTCCTATCATCTACAATAATTATTCCACTTCTTCAATCCCTCGACTAAGAGAGTTCATTCCCACAGATCGAAGCAGTATTGTTTTATAGATGCTAGTCATTAGGCAGAGCGAGCTAATAGGAAATCCTCCTACTAAGATTAGGAGACGAATTAAGTAGCTCCTGACCAAGGTCGCCTATTTTGTTAAGTAGAAGCATTCTTTCCGTTTCAAGCTGGAGCATATATTGTTCCTGCGAGTCCTCTAAGCTTTGAAGTTCACTTAAAGTACTTAAAATTTCTTCAGCATCCTTGTCCTCAACTGAAGACTCAAGCTTCATCAACATATCCTTCATCTATGTAAAGTCATGCAAAAGCGACAATCAGGTGGCTAAATTGTAATGATAAACACGTATCTGAACCACACTTTGAATAGCCTTAGTTCTAGTAAAAAAGGCAATATATATATTTGTATATAGCTAAAAATCTGCTGCACGATTTTATCAGTTTTCATAATCAGCATAATGAGCCAATCAACTGAATCAAGTATGGATCGCCATGAAAAAACTTTCAGAACCATAAGAACATTAATTCACAAGCTATATATCGATTTCAGTAAGACACACTTCAGGATGTTCCAAACAGCCAACTATACCTTAAGTCCTTAACGTGCTAAAACAAAGAGTATTTTTTTATGAAACCGAGTGAGCAGATCAAAAAAACTAAAGGATCTTGTGATTTGTAAATGCATTCAATTCTTTTGCAAGACCTTTCCATAAAGTGCATGCCAATCGACAAGAGGAACAGCAAGGCAAAATATGGGTCTCGTGTGACATTCTATAAACGATGACATTTTACACCAAAAGATCAGAAACAGCCAACAATAGACAGAGATTACTAGAGCTGATGATTGTGCTTCTAATAGTTCATTTTAAGAGTTATCCTTCATAATTCAAGAGTGAAGGGTAGGGAGGTAACAAAAATTGTGCTTCTAATAAATGCAATCTTGCAGTCATGATAAAAAATCGATGGACTAATGGTAAGGAACCTGCACAAAGTGTAGTGTACCGGATCTCAATTATAGCATAATTTTTGTTTCATTCTTTTTAATATATATTTCTCCCTATTTACCACAAATGTTACAGGTTTTTACAGAATTTTTTTTTTTTTTCAACTTTCCTTTTTCTTATATTATGTATAAATTCTTTTATTCATTTTTTTTTGTGGGAAATTAACAATGAAGACATCTTTTAATGTGTCTATGCATCCCTACTCTCATACGTCCTTTAATTTATTATTCTTTTCTTTAAACCTCATTTTATTGAGAAGAAAACCTTTTCTCTAATTCTTTACTCCTAGTTATGCTAATAAATAGATTGGTTATTATTGTTAAGATTTACATACACTAATACCATAGAGGAACCAATGATGTCTAGTGGCAAAGGTTGAGGTCTTGTATGAGATAGGTCATAGATCGAATCCCCTTTTCCCATTGTATTTGTGAATTTTCATGCTTTTGTTGGTCATATAGATCTCCACACCACCAAAAAAAAAAAAAAAAAAAAAAAAAATCAAAAAAATCAATTTACCACTGAAAGGCCACAAGTGAATTTGGGTATTCTGTGTAGGCAATTAATCGGTGATGCACAAAGCAAGCATGAGCCATAAGCATTAATTGACAGCAATAAAATTCTTACCTGATCAGATATTGCATGAGCTCTGTTTGACAATGAATCAGAGTCTACACTGGTTATCTTCTGAAGATCTGGCACTTTTCTTGTTATTTGAACATGTATTTCGCCCTTTTTAACTCCTTGCAGAGGTATCCATTTCTCAGATACTTCATTAGGGGGAAGTCTTTGGTATTGTACTATGCAGTTGCCTATGCTTGATGAGGACAATATAGCATTGTGATCCTTCACTTGTAATTCTAACGTACTTCCATCATCAGGAAACTCAAATGTTTGGTTCCATGAAGGATTCACAGTCTTGTACACAACCTTCATAGTAAAAAGAAAGTAAGAAAAAATAAAAATAAAATAAAATACAATTCATATCTGGGGGAATGAGAAAAGTGGTTATTTGCAAAACTAAGCACAAGGCATTCTAAACTTGACCAAAATGTAGTTCTTGTAGCTACGATTCCAGCACCACCAACTAATCAGGATCTCCCAGCCGTGGGAAATTTGGTGGCCAGAAAATGTCAAGTAGTTTTGGCCACTGTCAAGCAATGCCAATAAATCGTATCACTACCACCATGTTAAGTAGTTTCCTAAGAAATTACAGTGACTCATTGATACGTTTAAGTTAAGATTACTATTTCAGGTAATATAAAATCACATTTAAGCAGAATACCTTTGTTCTCCTCGTCTCATTTCCATACTGGACCTTCACATATGGATCACTTGTTCCCCGGAGATCAGCAGCAACAAGATCCCTGGCCTCAATGAGAACAAGCTCAATCAATCCATTCTCAGGACCGCCATTGGATACCTAAGCCAAAAAACTCAGTAACTACAGATATGAAAGTGTACACTGAGAAAACTAATCACTATGAACCAATTAGAGTTCATAGTTATGTCAGTAGTTTAGACAACAAAATTGGTTTATAATCTTTCATGTCACTAAAATACCATTCAATTAAAATAAAGTTGGAAAATGCATTTCCACAGAAGAAACATCAACCACTCCTTGACATTTTCTGTCATAGAATGCATAATTTTGCACACGGCACCACAATTAAATGTCCAACCACCAAATGAAAGAATGTTCTATAAATTTTCAGGACACGATTTAAATAATCTAATGGCTGTCTCCTTGCATCAATTCCATATTTACGCTGAAGAATACGATATTTCTCTTCACACAAATGCAAAAATTTCATTAATTTCATTAACAAAGCTTCAAATTTGGCTCCATACTTTGATGAGTGTCATTCATTGTTAGTATTTTAGGTTGTTTTTACCTTATTTTCATAGCTTTCTTTCCTGATAAATGTTTGGCTTTGTCTATTTGGTCCTTAGTTTCTCTATTTCTTGCTTGTTTCGTGTTTTTTTTTTCTTCCATTTATGTAGTTTTTCTTGTGTTTTCCCTTTTATTTGCTCTTCTTTCTTGATTTGTAGGAGTAAATGAAGCTCGAGACCGGTCACGATAATTTTCTTTGACTCCATTCCAGTAAATGTTTTTTTAATAACTTTACCTCTCTTTACTCCACCTACAACATCTTATTTCTTTATAAATCTCGCTTACAAGACTAATTTTTCTTAATTGATGATGGTAGAAAGAGAAAAGGAAAAAGTCAAAATACAATTATCATAACTTTTTTTTTTTGAGGAAACAATTATCATAACTTATCATAAGAAGAATGCATTTGACTTTTATTTGATTCTCATTTATTATATTTTAAATACTTAAATTGAATGTTCAGTTCAGTTTATAATTTGATATTATAATACAATATTAGTTTGCTGTCAGCAATTCAGCATCCTCAACAAATTAGAATTCCTCCATCGAAGTTTATTCCAGTTATCAGTTGAAGTTATAATGTTGTAATTTTACTTTAATACGGTGCAAGGTGGAAGCTTATGTATAGCTCATAAGGCAAGGGATGGAAAGCTCCAAGATTTGGTGTTTGTGCTCTCTTAAAAATCATGGTGTTGAAACCACTGTAAACTTCATTCAAAACTGACATGCCTAGTGACAATCATGAGGAATCCACCATGCATAGCGTGGGCGCGCAGCAAAGGACTGCCACACCAAGGCAACCATTGCCGCGCCATGACAGCTACCGCCGCGCCTTGGCAGGTCTAAATTGTGCAGGAAGTTAAAACTTAAGCAGGAAGTTTGTGCGACCTTTGCACGTGCATGAGCATGCAGGCTTTCTTTGCAGGCGCGCCATCTGAGGTCTCTGTTTCTGTACCCAGTTTATCGCGAGCACGCCTAATGGGTCAATTTCAGGATATTTGCCTTATTTCCTTTGTATTATAAATAGCTTTTCTCCTTATTTCTTCACTATGCAATCTGAGAGTTTCTCTCTCTAGATTTAGGCTTAGTTTTAGGAGTAGTTTTAGATAGAGAAAGTGAGAGATCTCAATAGTGATTTGAGAGATTGAAGAAGGGATACAATTGTATTGAAAATTTTCTCAATTATCAATGAGCATTTCTTGCTCTATCTTATCTTATTGCTTTCTCTAATTTCATGTTTGTTTGATTTAGTTTTGATGATTGATTCTTGATTAGATTAGTTGTTGTTGATGTTTGGTTGATTCTTGATTTCATTTACTTGCTTTGATTTGATGATGGGTTGTAGTGAGTAGCTGTTTGCTAGGGTTTGGGTAAAGCTTGATTGATTGTGATTAATTTGATTACTGGAAGTTTGCATGTGCTTAGTTTGATTAGGCCTTGAAAACTATGCTAGATTGCATTGTAATTCCTATTGACATGAACACTCGATACAGGGTTGCAATTGTCGATTGAATTGATTTGCGATTCTCCTAGTTTGTCATTCATAGTGGAGACCTAGCTTGACGATTAAGCGATAACTCTTCGGTTCCAATTGATAGCTCTTACCATTGGTTCTCATAACCATGGATTAGCTTAACCTTCTCAAGTTGTTGCAATTGTCATGATTATATGTTGATCCCATTCCCTAGTGTTTCATTTGCTTGCTTCTTGTTTGTTTTGGTAGTTGTATAGTCTTTCCTCACCTTTGACTTTGACCTAGCTTAGGCATTGATTGAAAGCACTTGAACATAATCATTTCTAGTGGTTCGACCTTTGACTAACCTCTATACATATATGTAGGTTTGTTAAGTGATTATAAATTTTGTTTGGATCTAGGGAGGATCAGTCAATGCCCTAGTTCACCCTATGTCATTACTATCTTAAAGCTTTGCAAATTTTAAGAGAGGTATCATGCACAATAGTACAAATTATTTTGTCAGGTTGAATATTTAATTCTTCTTATGCAAGTGAATTCATTCTTTTGAAGATGGAAACTTAATCACCAACTAAAAGTACGGATAACAAAGTTCAGAGTATATATGAAAAGATACCAGTATATTTTTAGGGTACGTCATGCAAAGAATTATAGATTCAAAGATTCTTCAAGTAGTAGAATTGTAGAAATACATTATTCAACAGTCCTGACTTTTTGAACAATTTTATTGCCAATAGAAAAGACGTACCTCGCTCACAGCTTCAATTTGAAGCCTTACTTCCCCAGAATTCACGTTTTCAAGGGGTACAGGTACATCCCTAACTGAACCCACCTCTAATCCTTCCATGTTCACAGTTGCACTGCCAATTACCTCATCTCCAAATGTTTCTTCATATAAACATTTCAACTTGAGATATTCACCCCCTGTAATCTCATCAAATTCAAATGTCTGGTTCCAAACAGGATTTAATGTCTGTTTCACAGCCCTTGTTTTCTGGACAACCTGGTATAAGAAAGATAACGGCATCACAAGACGTGAACATTGGGAACTCTAAGTACCTTTTTTAATGGTAATGAACCAAAATATCATATGAGAACGTAAGAAAAATAAGAGACCTTCCCATACTGCAACCTAACATAAGGCTCTGATCGTTCCAATTTATCCTTTCCAGGAATATCTGTAGCTTCTTTTACAGTAACATACAGTTTTCTTCCAGTCTTTGAATTTGATAACCCAGATAATGTTGATTGAGCATTAAGGTGTAACCCAGCACTTTTAGAACCACCCGAAAACTGCCATTCTTTAAGAACAAGTCTGACCATCAACTGCAAATATCATCAATTATATAAGTTGCAACATCAACAATACCTCAATGCCTTTAATAAGGCTTCTGCAATGTACGACATAGGGGGGATTTGGACAAGCATAGCCCTGCTTCTATGATTACAAAGAGGTTGTTTCCTATTAGACCTTGAATCTAATATTCAACAATCATTTGCTGCATCACAATAAATAAAAAGTTCAAAAAGTTTGTTCATTATAATCTAAATCCCAAAGTTTTGTGAACCTTCAGCTCCATCACAAACGGATAGAATCATACACAATGACTCGCATTCTGTATGTGGTGAAATTAGAGTTAATTTGACTCGATTGGAAATTGATGATGATTCAATGGTTTTATTTCCACTGTATAGTATAAGCACCAATGACAAGCTGATTTATTAAAGTTGAATACTAGAATGCACAATCACACAATTCTCTTACCTCCCCTGACTCTACTGCCTCAAAAGGAACATTCATTACAACTTCTTTTCCACAACTCTCAGCACGCTTTACTATGACTCCTGAATCAGGTCCTATCGCCCAAAATATCGTGGAATCATCTTCACAATATCTAACCTGCAAGTCATTGAAATATTGTTTAGATCATTTGAAATGGTAGTAATGCTTGTAGTATTGACGTTACAAGACCCATGAGCAACAATTTAGATGAATCACTTAATACAATTCATCAATGGAATTTGAAATTAATAATTGAGAAATATGTAAGATAATGCCCTTAACAGTTTTTGTATTTACAGCTACATAGTATTTGGCAAAACAAAAAATCCTTGTATACTAATACCACATTTAATTAAATCATCAAAATCCAAAAAATGACAACTTTGATGAATCTTCATTGGGAATAGCATAAGCCCACACCGGAGGAGAGTCTGGTCACATATAAAACTTTTAGGGTTGCATCCTATAACATTATGGTAATGGGTAGAGTAGCTCTCTTGTCTTATATGTCAGGCAGGCTCACTCTAATTCTTCAATGTGGAACAATTAGTCCCAACTCACATGTGGGTTATTTGTTAGCACTTATGCAAGGACAATATGGTGAAGCTATGTCAATATATCACCAACTCCACATGTCCACACTATGAAGGAGCCATAAAGTATAAGGGTCAACAAGGATTACTTTTTAAGGGAGCAAATCGGTTTGAATGGATCAAATGTTGTGAAAAGAAAAAATCTAAGAACATTCTATAGTGGTTATCAAGCCCCAAGTTACCTTGGTAGAGCACCCTAATGCACAGAAGTATCCAGCCGTAACTTTGAGAAAAGTTAGTTGTTCACATGCAGTAACATCTTTGATGAATTATGAAGGGTCATTATTCAAACATTTATATGTGACTTGTAGATTGATTCTAAGGCAATGAAGTGGTGCTTTTAATTCCAATACGTTAGATAAAAAAACTAAAAGAGAAAAGCTATATTGGGTGAAGGCTCCATGTTGTTTTGTGGTAACGACTAAAAAAGCCTGCAACAGTACCTTAATTTCACAAGTCGCAAGGTGATCAAACTTCACACTACCAGGAGAACATTCATAAAGATGGAATTTAAGTACTCCTGCATTATCGTGTAAAACCATATTAAATGTGGAATCCCATTGTGGACTAGAGCCTGGCTTTGCATCTGTTCTCCTGGTAATTTCTTCAATCTCTACCTCCACAAATGTCTTCACATCCTTATTAAGACGCTCTTCTGAGGCATGATTTGAACCAACTTGTGTGCTTGTCGGGCTTCCTTTAACCACATTTCTAGAAAGTTGACTTGCACCAACTACTGTTACATAAAGTATGCCACCAACTGCCCTTTTCCCCAACTGTACAGCTGACAGAGTGAGACATCGACGACGAGGTTCAACCATAGTCTTCACTAAGGTGTCGGTCAAGAGTTTGACCTGCACGGAAAATATTATGAGCATGAAGGTACAATAATAACTGGAATTATAAGCTATTTGAAATAATAAGTCCAAAAGTATTCTATCATGGGAAATGACCTTAGCTTAACATTAGATTTAGTTCACAAAAGTTACAACACACTGCTACATGATACAGAAATATCCGTTAATGGTACAAATGTGACATTGGTATATACCATATGGTTTCCACTTCTGATGCAGTTATATACTTATATTGGATTTTCCATCTAAAACTTTAGATCACTCACAAATATATTAGTAACATGATAAAGGTATACAGTAAAACAATTGCAAAGGAGTTATATTTTTCCTTAAATTTTAGATTTTTAACAATGTTAAGCATAGCAAAGAAAAGCATGCATGACAATAGCAATTGGCTGCGTTCCTAGGTTTTTTTTTACTTATATGAACGAATTTAAATCAACTAAACACACCAGCCATGAAGAAACAACGGGCAGCTCCATTCCAGGGAGTTGACTTCCACCACTTCCCAAGGCAATTCCAAGTCTCACCTCTGGCACAGATATAAAGGAAAGTAAAATTGCTCTTCCATCTAGCACTGGCATCAATTGCACCTAGACAGCAAAAAAAAAAAAAAAAAAGTCAAAATTACCAAGCATTGACCAAAGCAATTACCTCAAAGTTAGAGTAACATCAACTGGACAGGCTTAAATAGATTTTCTAAGTTCAAACTCACATGATTCAAGCTAGTTTTACAGGGGAGGAAACAAGTTTTAAATCTTTCAATGTTTCAAATGTTGGAGTTTTAGTGGAAAGAAAGATTGACACGCAGATATAAATTGAATGGAAACTAGACAGAGGAAGAAGCACTTGATGTATTGTGTACCATTTACATATGGCTAGTCTTCTCTTAAAGGTTGAAAAATCATTCCAGCCTAACAGCCTCTTCTAGATTTGGTGATGACAAGCAATCCTTATTAATGAAGCTTTGTTAGGTTAACAGGACTTAGGCGGGTTCTTGATCTAAGAACATGTTCCAGAGTTATAACAGCGAAGGTCCTTTGATTGACGCATAAAGACATTAGCAGACTACTCAAGTGAAGCAACAATTGGAGTCCCAATTTGATGTTCCTATAGGAACCATAAAAGTTCCTATGAGACACAACACCAAGTTCCAGATTGGGAATGACGATTGAAGCTACTAAGTTGAAGCTTCTTGAATAGTAAATTAGTAATTATAAAGACTAAAGAGTACGAGTTTACTTTTAGCCTTATGTAAGTGTTTAGAAGTTGTTTAGTTTGTTGGAACAAAAGGTATTTTTTGGGTTTTTTTAAGCTATGCTCATGAGTTTGTTGAGTTTTTTAGGTTTTCCCATGCTTTTTCAAAATTACAAGTTGAGCCCTCCAATTTAAGTTGTTTAATCTACTATATCCTTTGACATTACCTCGATGTTAGTAATTGTAAAATATAGGAAGCAATAAAAAAACAGATGAGAAAAAAGAAGTACAACAACAGCTTGACATATCAAAGATTGCTTTAAGAAGAAAGAGTAGATGAGAAAATGTGAAAAAAATGCTTAATGTTAATCCCCTTATATAACTCTAACCCAGTTTGGGCATGAAATTTCTCTCCAACGTGGGGTAATTAACAATTAACACAACTACTAACATAGGGTTAACATCAGAGTTAACATAGGGAACACCTTAAGTTAGAGGGCACATCTTGTATTTTTGAAATAGAATGGGCACACCTTAGAAACTCAACAACCACGGGGGCATTTACAATTGGAGCAAATTTTCTTTATAAATTTAAATTTTATTTAACTAGATGAATGTTTTTAAATTATTATTGAATTATATTGGAAAAATGTTATAAAATGTGTTAATTATGGATGGCCATTATAGCTTGTAAATATCTCTTTTATGACTACCTTAAGTATGGTAGTAATAACATCCTTGTAACCCTCCATATGTCATTAGGTCTCATTAACCCTCTCATGAATGGACTCTTCATTATGAGATTTTAGCAATTCACGAGGCTAGTCGTGAATGTGTATGGTTTACGGTCGGTAGTTCAACATATAAAAGAAGTTTGTGGTTTATCATCTAGGAAAGAGGCACCGACAACTTTATATGAGGATAACGCAGCTTGTATTGCTCAACTTAAGGAAGGATACATCAAAGGCGACAGAACAAAGTACATCTTACCCAAATTTTCTTCACTCATGATCTTCAGAAGAATGGAGATATAAATGTAGTGCAGATTCGTTCAAGTGAGAATTTAGCAGACTTATTCACCAAGGCTCTTCCGAGAGCAACATTTAAAAAGTTAGTTTATCGTATTGGATTGCGTTGTCTCAAAGATCTTCAGTGATATAATAATGAGGGGGAGTAATTGCGCGCTGCACTCGTTTTCCCTTATCCATGGTTTTTTTTCCCACACGGTTTTCCTGAAAAGGTTTTTAATGAGGCAGCATATATCTATTTTAGATAATGTCTATCCAAGGAGGAGTGTTATAAAATATGTTAAATATGGATGGCCATTATAGCTTGTAAATATCTCTTTTATGACTACCTTAAGTATGGTAGTAATAATATCCTTGTAACCCTCCATATGTCATTAGGTCTCATTAACCCTCTCATGGATGAATAGACATAACACAATTACCTCTCTACATCTCTCTCTCTCTTATTCTCCCTTTCCCCTTATTTTATTATAAAAAATAAATAAATTACCTTATTCTTATTACAAATTATTTTCGTTTTCTCCAAGAATTGATTTAAACACTTCCTATGATCTCCCAAACATAATTACTTCTTGTTAGTGCTTGAATACACGTTCACTTATTCCCATCATCTCCAGTCCACTTGGTTAGTGCCTACTTTTGCTGGAACACTAATATCAGTTGTCAAGATAATGGTGAAAGTGATTATTCATAAGCGCTCTATAAAAAGGATAACACTGTTTCAGTTTTTAGACATCCTGACTTGCTTCCAAACATATCCTAGCAAGAAATATTCTTTTAAGTCGGTGAAAAAAGAAAGAGTAGTGATCCTTTGTTCCAACTGCTAACCACATAGAGCATTAATTATCGAGTTGTAATTAGGGGTGAAGAGTTTGAGTGAACCTTTCTTGTGAGTAGAGCTGTCAATTCGGGTAAACGGGTCGCGTTTGAGTCGGGTTAGTGTGAGTCGGGTCATCTCGGGTTGGGTCAACACGGGTTAATGTCATAACATATGCGGGTGAGGTTGGGTCATGCTTGAGTCAGGTCATGTCGGGTCATACATCTTATCGGGTTTGGGTCGGGTTTAGGTCGGGTTAGTAAAAGGTCGGGTTATATTCGGGTCGGGTGAAAAATAGGTCGGGTTAAATTCGGGTCTTTACGGGTTTAAACGACTTAGGGTCGTTCTCGGGTTTGAGTCGGGTTCGGTTCAAATCAATTATTTACGGGTTATAATCAGGTCGGGTCATTCTCGGGTTCAAGTCGGGTTCGGTTCAAGTCAATAATTTGCGGGTTATAATCAAGTCGGGTCATTTTCAAGTCGGGTCATTCTCGGATTCGAGTCGGGTTCGGTTCAAGTCAATAATTTGCGGAAATCATGTTTCGTCCTTGAAATTCGTCCCTAAAAATATGTTGTGAAACTAACCTCTTAAAATTCAAAGTGAAATATTGAAGAAATATAGTTAGGATTCAATTTCCGTTCCAATACCAACATGAGATAACGACCTATACATAATGATTCAATAACAAGTCGGGTTGAATTTGGGCCGAGTCAATAACAAGTCGAGTTGATTCGGGTCGGGTTTGTAACAAGTCGGGTTGAAATTCGAGTCGGATTTGTAGCAGGTCGGTTTAAATTCGGGTCAGGTTAGGAACAAGTCGGGTCGGGTTGAATTCGGGTCGGGTTAGGAATAGGTCGGGTTTTGACGGGTTAAAACGGGTTTGGGTCAATTTCGGTTCAGGTCAGGTTCGGTTCAGGTCAATAATTTACGGGTTACATTCGGGTCGGGTCAGCTCTAGGTCGGTTAATGTTCGGGTTTGGGTCTCAAATACTCGGGTCTAAGGTTGGTTTCAAGTCGAGTTAGGTCGGGTTCGGGTCACCATTTTTTTCGAGTTCAGACGGGTCGGTTAATAGGTCGGGTTAGGGTCGGTATTTCGGGTTGGGTCAGCTTTTGACAGCTCTACTTGTGAGACTTGTAGTTAAGTCTTAAATAGATAGTAGGCTTCAGAGTAGAAGCTAGAGAGAGTGAGCACTATGATTATAGGGAATCACGGTGGGGATCTTAAGTTCATAAAGGAACTTAACTTTGTCAACTTCCAATAGGTTGTAATTACTAATTGACAGTTAGGGTATGTTCTCTTCAGCTTATTTTCAGTTCATTAGTTCAGTTCAGCTCAGCTCCAATAACTTCAGTTTAGTTTACTTTAATTCTTATCTTAATTTCCTTCTCTCATAAAATATTCAGTTCAGTTCAGTTCAGCTCCGCTCCAATAAGTTTAGTTCAGCTCACCTCACCTCAGTCAATCAGAACAGACCCTTACTAGCTACTCTAATAGTAACCTCTACTGCAAGTTTTGCTAGAGAGGGCCTTAGTGGAGTTGGAATATATGCAACCTTAGGCCAGTGCAAATAGAGAGGCTAATTTCATTAGACACCTCATTACAAAAATACAAAGACTGCTACCTCCCAAAAAATTATAAAGTGAATAGTGGACACATTCAAATTTACTGGAAATAAGCATAAAGCATAAATTCGTGTAGCATATATTCAACTGGCAAGATTTACCAGCTTATCATGAACACAATGTCAAGCAGCTATATAACATGTAAAGTTGACAGATGGCAAGCCATCAAGCCAGCCAAATAAGGTTTTCATGCAGCCAGACATCCATGGACAACACTTATAATTCACCAACACAGAGAACATCATGACCACACATGAAGAAAATTGAAGGAACCATTCTATCACACAAGAAGAAAATTGAAGAAACCATTCTACATCTTCGAAGACAAGACCAAAATTTTTAAATATAAGGTGAATATGAAATAACTTCATTTTAAATAATTAAGACCAGATACAAAGTATAGTCGAACATACATCACCCTTGATATGGAGGTAGTTTATGGCAATGCGTGCAGTTCCATATAATGGTTTGGCTAGTTTAGCAAGCAGCATAATATTCATGTCTTTGGTGTCCCAGTCAAAACTTGTATGCATAATCCTCTGCCACAAATGAAAAGGTAAACTGGTAATTGATAGGGCGCCCATTGTAAGTAAATAAATAAATATATAAAAAATAGATCCCTCATATTGCAGCAATTACTATGATGGTGCAACTGTTATGATGGTAGGCAGGTAGCAAATTCCTAACTTGCATAACTGGCATCTTCTGTGCTTACCTCAACAACTATGACTGTATATGTAGTTGACAAGTTCAAGAATTTAAAACTCAATGTTATAATTAAAGTAATTCTATTCTCTTAGGAAGTTACACTTAAAATACCTTCTAGAATCTCTTTAACGCGCATATGACAAAAGGAAAAAGTTTCAGCCAAGACATTCTGAAATCGTGAAATGCAATATTATGGATATTTGTTACGTCTTTAGTAAAGGTTTGCAAATCGCAATGCAATGTGACAGCAACAATGAAAATTGATTGTGGCAAGAATTTGGAAACCACATGGTTTATTAATAAGTTATTTAATATTAATAGTTGTAACTGCTTGTAAGTTGTGAGCTCCCAAGGCATCTTACTCATAATAAGCACTGATAAACTAATTCGGAAATTGCATGAGAATTTTACTAGTTTACACAGCGGAACTAGAAAAGTATCCTTAGAGTCACTTCACTTGTATATACCAAAGAAGAAAAGTCCACTAAAAAAACATGAACTGAATCTTAGGAAGAATAAAAAAATGGATAGTCTATGGGTAGACAAAAGTAGAAAACCCCAGAAAGAACTGAAACTGTACCTGATCTCTAACAGTTGACCAGCGCATCCCCTGAAGACCTACTTTAGGAGGAGAAGAACCAAGTGAAAATTCTTCGAGTTCAAACCTTTCCTAGATGGAAGACTACCAGTAAATTAATCATACAACTATATTACACAATATAAAAAATAATACAGAAAAAAATTTTCTCCCAACTCACCACAAGCTTTGGTTTCTTATACTTCAAGCGTCTCTGCAGGCATAAAATAACAGTAAGATAACAAAATTTTACTGTGGTAAGAACAAGTTAGTACACATTGCTTAATATAAGTAACATTTAAATCAACTAACAGTATCAAGAGCTTTACAAACATCCTAAACTCACACTTGAAGGCTAAGTCCTACCATAGGCACTCAGTAAATTGCGCCTCCATGCAGCTGCTTCCAAACATTTAGGTTCTTATGGTGATTAATTTTTGCTAGCTTACCAAAACTTTTAGTATACACCCGGGTGCACATAGTGGTACATACACCCAAGGGTAGTTTTTCGCTTTTTGATAATTTTTTGCTCATTTTATGATTTTAAAACAAGCAAAAACATTATATGAGTAGAAAATACCGTTGGTTGCACCTTGCACCGGGGTGTATATAAAATATAAAGCCACAAAAGGGACTCCCCCCGCCCCTCTTCGAGTGGGATAGAGGGGTTGAGCCTTACCTCAAAGACACATTTGAACATAGTTTTGGTGTCTAGCACCATAAATGTGTTAAGACATATGACAGAACAAATAGTCATGCAAGTTAAATAATAATGATATATATCGCCAAATTCAGAAGGCAAACCTTACTCAAATTTTATGATGAGTTTCAACATAAAAAGAATGCTGGAAATAGAGCCTATTTCCTACGCTGATCTCCAAATTGTTACATTGAGTAAAAGAAAATCAGTGTTCCCATGCTAAGGAAAAGAATTTGAACTACGACAATATTGCTTTAAGTAATTAAGCTCTTCTTTTGTGAAATCATGTCTTCGGGAATTATATGATAACTTTACAACTAAAAATAATCCTCCAAGTGTGCTACAATCTACACTACATTATGGCATGGCATAATTTATCCTTTTATTCCAACAACAACAAAAATAATAAATAAAAAAAATAAAAAATAAAAAGGGGGGGGGGGATAGTAGAAAATTTAAAGCTATAAACCAAGACAGGTTTATCAATCAAGAAAGCAACAAAAGAGAAGAAAGAACAAAGGGACTAACCTCAACTGTGTAAGAAAACCTTGATGAAATCCTAGGGTGAATGTAGCTAGGCCAAACTTCTAACAATAACCTGTTCAGCCACTCACAGTGCTCCAGTGCTGTCATTGGCTGCGTAGTTTCTTACATGTCAGACTCATATTCTGTAAAGAAAGCGTAAAGCTGAAAATTGATATATAAAAGTACCGATGCATCTAGCATTGCTCGATTCCATTTCCTGTTCAAGTCTTCGGCAAGAATTTTGCGCTGATAGCTTCCATACTAATATCAGAGTGATGCCTCGTGTTAGACTCAGAAATTTATTCATATTGATGTATTTTGTACATTTATAGCTTTATTATGTGATCCCACATAATATAAGAAAAGTATTTGCATTCATGTCTATGTGTAAATTTACAAGGGTACCATACACATATAAAAACAAAAAAAACACATCCACACATTATTGCAAACATGCAAGTGTGTGAAGAATAGTTAGCATTGGTTCATCAATGACCAGGATTGTAAACCAAACTCGCATGTTCTCATTTCAAAAAGAATCCAGAAACTCTGACTTTATAGGAGTTATTGCTCAGATGACAAGCTGATGTAAAATACACATCTCCTAAGTGCAGGTGTTGATGCGTGCAACCAGTCTAAGGGTTCAATCCCTCAGGAGTTGAACATTCACTAATGCTGACAAGAACTTGTTCAAACGCAGATAGACAGAAACAAACAACTGTCTTTTTATTTTATTGAACCAAAAGTCAATTTTAGAACAATTAAATAATTGCACCCCTAAAAAATACAGTCCAAGTCTACCTTGTAATGACACAGAATTCTATTATCAAATTTTCAAAAAAACACCAGAGCAATCAATACCTCAATTCTTAGCAATCATAGCCTATCTTCCAATGTGGCACAGAAACATCATAAGGGTCACACTGCCCACTTTCAAGTAAACATTTTATTTCATATATAAAAATAAATAAGAATAAAGTTTAACATTGAAAAAACTCTAAAGCAGATGAAGCACCATTTCAGTCTTTGGATTCTTCATTCCTACCTCCAGGTCAACACATCATGATCGCTTCCCACTCATTTCTTGTTAAATCAGACTCAGGTTTATACGCTACAGTTATCTGTATCACTGAGTTCTTTACTACATCAATAAGGAGTTTCAGTTTTCTTACAGCTTCTTTTATATGTTTCCCTTTCACAAATTTCATGGTGCACCTGGGTTCACGGTGCTCATGGAGTCATGGTGCACTGGAACAAAACAGACAGCCTTTGTTGATTCAAACTACATTTTCTTTGGGTTTGAAGCAAATTTTCTTTAATTCTTTCATTACGATCTTTGGTCATTAGGAATGTGGATTAGACATGTTCCTTGGGTTTGAATTTCATATTATTGGGGATTGAACTATATGGTCTTTAACTTAATATTCATTGGGTGTGAACTATATGTTCTTATACTCTTGCTCTTTGGGTTTGACAGTTTGAATTGTGTGTTCTTTTATCCATGTTGTTTGTATTTTTCCCTTTATGATTTTATTAAGGGTGATGAGGCTCACTCATTTAAAGTTTATTAGACTAGCATTTTAGCCAACCCTAAATCATTTGGGCTAAGGTAATGTTGTTGTTGTTGTTGTGGACTATCATATTAAAACTGTGAACAGTTTGAATAATGCAATCGGGTGCATAAACTAATCATTGTTTCCTGTTTCCATTTCATATTGAACTGGTATTACTGTTTGAGTTTCAATGTTACATAGATACTAGCTATAAACAAATTAGGTGACAAAATTAGATGACAAGTTTGTTTTACTTTTGCAAGATACTAATCGGATTAGAATCTCCAATAACTAGCCCCAAATAATTCACAAAATACATTATGACCAGAACTCTTAACCAGATCACTTTATAATTTGAAAAACTCTAATCGGAAAACAACGCAAAGGACTGCTTACTAATAGGTTCAATGCTTCACACCACTTAAAGAAACAGGTACTTTGTTGTCAATTTCTGCAGGATGCCTAAATGTTAGGCAAATAGTCCCACTCTATTCAACAGCACAAAATGTTTCCTCAAAAGCATAGATGATACAATATGTAATTACCGAATCCTGAAAGTTGAAAATATTTTATATGAAGTATTACTCCTCTATGTTTGAATACTTGCAACAATTTGACTTTTGCATTATTCATACGTTAACTTTGACCATTTTTTTTTATTACAATATCAAATGTTATTGTCCAAAATATTAAACAAACCATTTTTTAAAAAATAATTATTACTACTACCACGACATAATTGCATATACCTATGGTCAAACTTATGCATCCTTCAAAAAATGGTCAAACTTATGCATTGGCAAGTGGACAAGTTAAATTATGGCCACAATTTAGAGACGGAGGGAGTATACATATGTCTATCATTCTATCAAACAAGTGATGGTCCAGCCTTATTCACCCAACTTTTTCCAAACCCTTTGGCCTCTCACTTCGTACTGGTCTTCTACACGTAGTTATACTAGCTAATCTAGAGAGAGCATATATACTCAACAACTGAAGGGGTAATGAAGCTAATTTCTTATGGGGAAAAATAATAATATGAATAAAACTAAATAAGCAATTTATGCCCATTTCACCACTTCAACAAATTCATCACTCACACAAAGATTGAACAAAGTAAAGTAGATGGATCTTGAAAGAATATTACTAACAAAAATTGAAAGCATATAACTAAAAAGTTATAATATACAATGAATCATATGACCCCAGCAAAAAAAATTAAGTAAATATATCCAAAACAAAAGCATTTCTCATCTAATTATTTGGAGAGGATCTACCCAAAACAAAGTATTATATTCTGTCTTTTCCATATAAATTATTACAAAAGTAGAGAGTTTAAATTAAGCCAAAGTTTAATAAAAAAAAAAAAATGGAACAATTACCTGCAAAGTAGCCCAAACAGCAATAGCAAGAGGAACCCAAGTAGAAATAGAGAAAACCCATTTCTCAAATGCCCAAATAACAGAAATTAAAGGCACAAAAACCAAGTAAACTGGTTTATCAATGGCGATTTTCTTCAAAAAATCCATGACTACCTCAATATTAAAGCTGAAACTCAACTTCTTTTTTCTACTCATTTTATATCAAATTTTTTAATAATTTCAATATTATATTACAAATCTTTTTGAAGTAAGCAAAATGGAACAGTTATTTTATAGAAAGAAGTGATCTTGAGATGAAGAATTTGTACCAAAAAAAAGGGGATTTTGAGCATTTCGACAAGAAATTGATAGTGGGAGTATCATTTTTTTTCCTTTATTTGAAGTTGTCTTTTCAAATTGATAATAATAAATTTTTGGGGGTCATAAATTTGAGGGGAAAGGAAGAGACAGCGAGGTAAGCCAATAGGCTGACCAACATATACATTGTAATAATAATAATAATAATACTAGTAAGTTTCTGGTAATAACAGAATTTTATTGAAGTTGACTTTAGGAGATTTTCTTCCTTGGCGGCAGTGTACAAGGAAGGGAATAGACGTGTACTAGAAGAAGAGGAGGACAAAAATGGAATAATTGAGCAGAGCCAAC
>NW_018742738.1:9240370-9400370 GCF_001683475.1 Chenopodium quinoa | reverse complement strand
TTATTTAACTAAATTGGTTTAATATTAATGCACACATACTTCTAAAATATTGGTGATCACTTCAATTAATAATAAGATTAAAAGGATCCTAAACCGGTTGTCCAAATTATCTTATTAGGTGTGATTTTCAATTACATATTCCCTTTAAACATGCAATATGGTGATCATAAATATAATAAAACAACATTAATATTAAAACCAAATTAATCACAATTCCAACAACATAAAATCGTTAGAAAAATAATAAAAATAAAAGGAGCATGACTCTTACTTTGATTCTGTTTGTTTGCAACTACAAAATAATAAACGAGTTAGTAACTTCAAGAAAATAATAAATAAATAATTAAATTAAATTAAATAAAGTAAAGTTGATTTTGGGGCCAAACCCTCAAACAATTCTACCTTTCACGCCTTGGCTTAAGGATAGAACCACGAGTAAAGTATGGACTCCTTTGAGTACTTGAAGAAGGAATTTTGAAGTCAAAAGGGTAGGCTAGTGCTTAGGCTAAAGCATAGAAGAGAGAAAATAAAATTAGAGAATTACTCGGTGCCCCGTTCATCAGAAATGAGGGGGTATTTATAGGGAAAATGTGTTGAGGGAGCACTCGGAACCCTAAAATGATAAAAACCCTAAAAAAGTATCCTGTGACACGGTCAAACTGTACCGTGACACGGGATGCTCCACCGTCAGACGGTACACTTTCCCGTGACACGGTACACTTTTGGCGTGACGCGGGAAATTTTCAGAAAACGGGATAGAAAACGCGTCAAGGGTTGATGCGGAAAAGACACGGAATGTCCCGTGTCACGACAGAACTCCCGTGTCACGGGAAATCCCACCGTCAGACGGGAAGGATTCCCGTGACACGGTAGGTACCTGCCGTGGCGCGGGAAATTCCTGCCCGTTTTTCCGTCTAAATACATTTTTAACCCTAATTTCCTTCGGCATTTTAAGTGCCGATTGATAATTTCGGGCCTTTTCTGACTTTTTATTATTCAGGCTAAAATAAGAAAATAATTAAATAAAAATAAATAAAGGGTTTGGGCCAAAAATAAATAATAAAACAATAAAATAAAAAGGCTTGGGCTAAAAATTAATTAATTAATAAGTTTGGGCTGAAATTAAAACTATGCTTTTACCAAACATCAAGACTAATTCATGGACTGTTCAAAAATATGAATTTAATAAAATACAATTTTTTAAGCACTCTCGGGTTTAAATACTAAACCCGACCAATAGTGGCGGTGAAACATTGTTCATTATCGGGTTTGGTTTTGGGGAGACATTTTTAGATGTCCACAATATGTCAGATGCATCCTTGTATATATAGCTTTTGCTATATACTCTTTTATTTATTAATTTTCATGACTTAAGAATTATGATGCATAACAATAATTTTATTAAAATTATATTGTTCCAATCCATAACTTTATATCAGGACACCATTCGAACGACACAATTTGAAAGCAATTGAGTGGTAAATAACGGATATTGCAAGTTTGACCTGTTTCATAATCAAAGCAATATATTCATAGATTTTATGAGGTTTTATGACTTGTTGCATAATCAGAGCAATGTTCATAAGATCTATGAATAAGATATTCCGTCGATTTTGGCATTCTACCATTTATTTTAGGTAGAGTTGTGCGTCCTTTTATAGTTTAACATAGTGTTCATGGTAAAGTTTCAGACATCATCATAGGAGCAATGCTTAGTTAGATTACTCAAATACACTCAACGCCGCCTTTCTTTGTGATTGTTCTACTCTAATCTTACCATTGGAAATGGCTCCTCTTAAATCATGATTATGCTATGTACAGAGCTAATTTTTAGGAAAGAAGTGAAAAGAATCAATAGCTAGGATAATATATGATTTGGAGAGCACTTTTTTTTTGTTAAATTGACTTTAATTTTGTTGTTCTACAAATTACCTAGTGTTTATATAGTAACATGTGTGCTGATAATGGGAACAAGTATACTATCCATTTAATATCAATCTATTTAGTCTTTCTTGTTCTAATCATACTTTATTTGTCATCTAGGAGCTTGAGGAAGAGGTTGAAAGTTGGTGTGAAGATAAGCACAAGGTTGATGAATCGATAACATCACGTTCAAATGCAATTATTAAGTTAATGTTGGTGCAGGGGGGTTTGTAAGGCATGTCATGATTTTCAAGATAATATGTTCTCTAATATCATTTAATTTTATTGTTTGTTTGTATAGGTACATGATAAACCACATTGTTTAGAGGAAGAAGAATGATATGATTATTGTTGGGACATTCTTGGTCGACGATTGTCCAAACTCATAACATTATGAATGTACTTAATGTCCTTATATAGGTTTTTAATATTATTAGAATGTGATGTGAACTATTTAGATGTGTATTTTGGTGTGGATCGGAGTTGTTTAGGCATTCATTGTTTGTATTTCTTTCAAGAAAAAATAAAATGGTTGTTATATAATTTTGCTTATATTTATTGTATGTACTTTGTAGTTTTTTAATTTTATTATTTATTGCGAGCAAATAATAATAAAATAATAATAGTAATAGTAATAATAATAATAATAATAATAATAATAATAATAGTACGTAATAATAATAATAATAATAGTAATAATAATAGTAATAATAATAATAATATAATAATAATAATAATAATAATAATAATTATAATAATAAAATAAAATAATGCAACGGTTCTATATAGGAAGTCATTAGTGTTGCACTAAATCTAAAAGACCATTACATTAGCTCTGCTGCAACGGTCCGTAGGAGTTGTAAAGAACTGTTGCATTAGGTTATAATGACCGTTGCATTAGGCCCTGATGCAACGGTCCATGGTTGGTAGCATAGGACCGTTGCATTAGTTAAAATGGACCGTTGCATTAAATCTAGTGCAACGGCCGCAAATGCTACGGTTCTCTAACCGTAGCAATAGGCCTATAGCAACGGTTTTTTTTCCCTAATGTAATGGTTTTTAGGGCTTGCATTTAGTCGTTTATGTAGTAGTGAATTCACGTAGGAATTACATCGTAATGTCGTTATTCTTATTTAATTAAATTCGTGAAAAGGACAAGAAAATAAACAAGATTCGCCTTGGCTTAGGTGCTCAACCAACAATTATTTAATTCAATTCTAATATTTATTTAACGCAAGATAATATGTGGAAATGATTAATTAATTATTTTAAAGGTGATCAAACAACACTAATTAATTAATTAAAGTCCTTTTAAACAAGAAAATAAAGGTGATTTAACTAAGTGCTCGGGAATTTACCACTTCTCTTTGTTAGATCTCCGTTTAGAACACTTATGGACTCCTACTTGTTGGGGAACCTCCACCGTAGTAACAAGATATCGAAAGGGTGAGTGTTTAGGACAAGAGGGCTAGGTTGCACAAGTTCACAAGTTATTTCGCTAGAGTTTTTTGGTTAATTTCTGTCTGTTTAAGCCTCGATTTAAGCTCGTATTTATAGGGAATGATTAGGTTTAGGGTTTTGTAGGCGTCACTCAAAGTGCGCCTACGTTAAAGCATGTGTGAATATGCTTGGCACTCTTAGGAAGTGGGAATTGACGTATACGATTAGGGACAAGGAAAGTAGGGAGTCGCCAACAAGTTTTTAAGGAACTTGTAAACCGTTCACAGATCATAAAAGGCAACCACGATAAAGGGACAACGATAGGCAACAACGATTGAACCGTGAAGGTTACACCCCATTCATAATCCATGAGATTACTAACTCCATATGGTTCGGAACCACGAAAGGAGGATCGGGGATGATGGTACGAAGTGAGTCATGGAGTCACATTCGCCCGTATTGGCCTCTACTCGATTCTTATAGTGAAAAGTGATTCCTGTGATCTCAAAGGCATACAAACATAAATTCAATTTGCTCCAAACTACTATTAAGCTAAATTGATTTAATATTAATGCAACATATAATTCTAAAATATTGTGATCACTTGAATTAATAACAAGAATAAAAAGGAACCTAAACCGGTTGTCCAAATTATCTTATTAGGCGTGATTTTCAATTACATATTCCCTTTAAACATGCAATATGGTGATAAAAAGTAATATAGAATAAATATTAATATTGGAAGCAATTTAACAATAAAATCTAACAACATAAAATCGTTAGAAAAATAATAGAAATAAAAGGAACATAATTTTTACTTTGATTTTGTTTGCTTGCAACTATAAAATAATAAACTGTAGGGTTATATAGGTACTACACAACGGAAAAACATGAATCATATTCATACACTACCTAATCCCAAGATCTAATGCATAACACATAAAGAACATATAATCGTACCTTTGAAGCGTGATTCCACGTGCGATCGAGCAAGAACAATGGGAGATAAAGAACCCCAAGCGTGATTCCTCTACTTGGTCCACGGGCACAGATTAAGACCTCCACTAATGCTAGTTAGTTGCAATTGAACCCTTCAATTGACCTTCTATGGAGAAGAGCGAGCAACGAACCACCATGAACCACCACAAACCACCACATGAGCCACCAGGCCGGCCGTACGGATGAGGGGAGGAGAGAGATAGCCGTGAGATAGAGAGTGGAATTAGGGTTTTGGGATTGGTTGCCTTGATGTCAAAATACACTGTGTGTGAATTATGACTGCTTACTTGCAATCCTAGGCATGAATCTTATTTATAGATCTCATCTCTAAATAAGAGCCCATATCAAAAGCCCAAAACCTAGTTCCAATCTAACTATGCTAGCCCAATCCATTTCATGATTAGTTAAATTTTCATGAGGCCCATTAATTGGCCTCTAACTTGCTTAACCCAATACCCTTGTGTGTGACCTCATAGGATCCATTTTATTGGGCTTTGGAATATTTAACTAGCCCAAAGATCATTTGTCATATCTAGCAACAAACAATGACGACCCAAAAGAACGAACTTATTATCTCCATAATAGTGATGCTTGATATATCTAATAACTGCACTTATCGAAGACATAACTCCTTCAATCTCCCACTTGTCTGAGACAAGTGCGCAATATTCAAATTCCTTAAGTCAATGTGTGTCGATTTGATAATATGATTGCATCTCATGTCGTGATCATATTAGTCTACAAATCTTTTCTTGAAAACTGAGTGAGAATTACAAAACAAATGGTTACTATGTAATCCATTTGAGCACGACCATGCATTTTCTGAATTCTCCCTCTTCAAGGGGCCAAAATAAGACACATTCCTAATTAAATAGATAGACTCTATCCAATCTCGTGGCAAACAAAGCTCCCACTCAACTTTTGAAGTAACCGGGAAACATCCTTTATAATCTCCAGTTACGGGCATACGTTTGAATGTACCACAGTCAAATCAGCCATTGAATGGAATCAGTGTTCCACTCATGTCAAAGGAATCCACTAATATATTCGGAAGCTCTATACTTTAACTTCAAAGTAGGTCTATAGTTCGATCATGCATCATTCATGCATATCCATGTAATTGACCGAGCATCACTACGCTCCTATAGCCCATGAAACTGCGCTATCCAATCAATCTTAACATGCTAGTCCATTAATTGAAATCATTTATGTCCAGTTTAATGATTTCGAACTAGGAACTTAAATAATGTATGAATTTAGTTCACCTGTGGGGTTTCATTCAACAGGTCATCAACCTGATGAGCCCATCAATTCATAATTATTTTGGACATTTTATTTAATCTTGAAACCACAATTAAATAAGATTGAAACTTTATTTCAATTGATAAACATAATTCTGCAAATGAATGTATTACACATGTAACTTGTTTTTCTCCAAAAACAAATACAACTTCTAATTACATCATTTGCCTCCATCCAATTTCATTAGCATGTTTCTCATGCTTTGGAAATGGAAGGGGTTTATTAAGTAGAGTTCATGAGACATTCTCATAAACATGAATTTTGCAATTTCTAAATTTTAATAATATTCATCTCCATACACTAAGAATCTTCTTTCATCCCTTTACTAGGAATTTTGGAATTTCTAATTTGTATTCCAACATCACATTGGATTTCGATTGAAACCTATTATCACTTGTTCTAAAAACACGTGAATCAAATAGACGAGTATAGTCCATGGCATGCATGATGCATCCTTTGCAAATTGCATAAGGATCATCATTCAAAACCTTAGTTTAATCAACCTTTCTCAAAGTATTGAATCATTAATCAATGTGCCATGTTACATGAGATTCAAAATCCTTTCAATATAATGTTGAACCTTATAAGAATCTTATCAATATAAGCTTCTTAACTAAACTCAAACATCCTTCGAGACCTATCACTATAGATCTTGAATCCCAAATGTACTCATCATCCTCTTCAAGGTTTTTCATACAAAATGCATCAACCATTACTTGACCCTTCAAGCAATGAATAATTTCTCTTTATAATAGACCAAGAAGACTTCATAGCTCCCACTAAACATCTTGTACACACAAGACCTTTTCTTCATTTTACGAGAACATCAAACGATTTGATTTACTCAAAAAATTAAGAACACTAACTCCATGATGCTATGCATCCCTAGGATTATTGGATCTTCAAACTTTTGATTGTATAATATACAAATCTTCTTTCATGAACAATTTCAATAATGTATTTTGAAGTCCATCTACCAAATCATATAAGGTAGTAATCACTAAAATATCTTTAATAGATCTTTGCAACATGACTAATGTAAAGTTTTCGTCGTAGTCATAGTCATACTATGAATTAGTTGAATCCTTTAACAAGTCTTTGCTTACTTAGAAAACATTTATCTTTCTTATCTGTTTTGCTTATAATGGGTCTCACCCAATTAGGCAAATTATTCAAGTGTCATACACTTGCTTACAGACGTAGAATCTATTTTAGATTTCCTAGTTTTTAAACCACTTGGAGTTATAACTTGTCAAATCATCTTTATTACTTGCATAATCATCATGTTCCAAAATGAATATTCTAGAACTCTTAGTCAATATGAAATCATATTTCTTTGGCTAAGTTTTACATTTGCTAGTCATCATTGTGGGTTTTTATGCAACAATTGAAACTCATACAACAACTTTGTTTAGCTTTCAATGAGAAACGACAATAGAGGATTTGCACTTGGAATGTACTACCTTCGACACATGGTTATTATTACCATTACACTTAATGAGACCACGCGTGTTCATTTGTAACATGAGGTGAATCAAGCTCATATTGTTGCTTTGATTTGATTACTTCTCAAATATCTTCAAGATTTTAAAAATCACTTTTCTTGAACTCTTTCAAAGCTCTTAAACTTTTCGAGATTCTTATACTCCCACTTGCCTTTTGAGGAGGCACATTTAGCATAGGGTGAACCAATCATGGTTTGAACCACGTTTGTTTGTTTCTTTTCTCGAACTCTTTCGAGATTTATACTACTCCCACTTGATCTTTTGGAACAATTTCCATAAGGGCACCTACTTGAGCAACAAACATTTTGTGCTAAGTTGATTTGTGTGGTAGTACCCTGTGCTTTGTATAGGAATTGATCGTGCATTAAACGATTTAATACAACTTTTATTCCTTGCTTTATAGAAAGACTTTATAAGAACTCTTCTTATCCATATAACATATGAAACCTTTGCTACATTTTGATTTGACCTATGTATCTTTGTTTAGTTTTGTAGCTTATCTTACAAGTATATCCCTTGAACAATGGTTGGAAGATAGGTAATTTACATCCATTATCAAAATATATCCCATATAGATTGATAACTCCTTTTTATGAACATTTCATAAGGTTTTCTTTCGGAGTTTGTAGTAAAACGATTTCACAACTCTTGGATGTTTATCAAGGTCCTGGCTTAAATTTTCTTTATTACGATCATATCGCAATACTTTGAGTGTGTTGCCAAATATTTGTCTTGACTTAAATTTTCACAATTACAATCATATTGTAATGTAATCATTATCTTGTCAAGTTGATACTGAACTTCATACTGAACATTTTGAACTTTTTCAAAATTTTCACTCTTATGCTTCAACTAAGCACAAGTAGTGATCGTATCACAAATGAAGTTTCATTGTCCATCACTGGCCTTTGAACCTTTGGTTTTCGTACATCGATATGTATTCGACCTTGAGTTCACATCATCATTTCTCTAAATGGTGACTTTGTCAATAATTTCAAATTAGAATGATAATTACATATATCAATAGATTCATAATCAAATGATATTGAAAGTCCATCCCTTTGGATCTTTCGCATGCAATGTTCATTTTCGTTCGAATTTTTGACATTTTAGAGACAATTTCATATATAGAAATGGTTTAATTATTTCTATCATATAGAAATTTGAACCTATTTAGAAATCTCATAACACATTATGACTCAATGAAGCATAAAATAACATTTATTCCACGTTTTTTTGAATATTCGATGCTTAGTCATTACTAACATTGAATGGTGTTTTGATAATGGCAAGAATGAATAACATTTATTTAATTCTAGCCAATAACAAGGTAAGGTGAAGTATAGGTTCTACTGGTAAAGTTGCAACTTTTGCTTCCAGACTCGTAGATTCTACTTGTGAAGTAGCAACATTTGCTTCTAAACTTGTAGATTTATTTTTCCTTTAGCCATACTTCCTCATTTAATTCAACCCTATTCTTAATGAGAGAGAACTAATCAAGACATCATATGTCCAAGAAGTAGCAATGTGCTAAATCAATTTCTATAATATACTTCTTAAATTGGAACATTTCCATTCTTTTACCTTCTAACTATATGAGGTAGTTTCTAATCAATTGGAATTGGTCCATTTAATTTGAAACATTTGTTGTTCATAACAACTTTTAGCATGTAAGTAGTTCTAGGTTTGAGAAGAAGCAAATTGTTTGCATTTCTTGGCCTATAACTTCTTAATGCAATCCTCATATATTCCTAAACCTTTCCCATTTGAGCCACTTAGAACACTTCTCTTAGGTTCAAAATGATGCTTTGCTTAACTACTTTAAGCACATTTCATGATTTTGCTAATTCTATTCAATCATCATTCATATTAGAGTTTTAATCAACTATTTAACTCTTATATAAAGTGGATGAAGAAAAGCGTCATTTGATCAACTTTTGATCATAGAGATTTCCAATCATTTTCTTGTATTCAATCATATTGAAGATAAGAGATTTTATTGGACTTCTATACTTGTATTTTAGAGGGTTTGTACCTCCCATCTCATTATATCCCTTGAAACACTTTTCAAAATGAAGATGTGTTGGTAATTTACTCAAACATTTTGAATAAAGCCAACTTCAGACATATGACATGAGTTTCTAAAACTTGCTTTTAGAACCATCTTAGCAAAATTGGAATATAGTTTTATGGATTATCTTTTAACCTTTTGAGAACGTTTCTCAACTTTATTTTTAATCGAGGAGATTATATATAATAATAAAATTAGAACGAAATGTTACTTTTAAGTAAACGCAAAATTCAATTATGTTTAATAAAATTTGAAGTACCATAAGCGAATTAAATATTGGTAACTTTAAAGCATTTATTCAATTTTAATTTGATCCTTATTGAATAAAATGATTCCAAGATCCTTTATTTGTGCAATAATTGACCGGACTGAGGCCCTACCATCAAGTATTGCATTTTCAAGGTGAGTAAACTCTTTACTGATTACAACTCTTTGTAATTCTTGGTTGAATAATTACCCATCACATGTTTAATTATTACCCTTAGCTTCAAGGTTCTAAACTTTAGGTAACCTTGTTGAGTATAACCAATTAAAATTGTAAAACTTGATTTACCCCCACTCCCCTAAGATATAATATGACACCCAGTTGAGGCATGACCCATCATAAATATCGAAGGTTTCATCGGGTTTTTAATTGGAAAAGCAACCTCCATATTACCGGGACCTAGATTTATTATGTTGTGATTGTTTAGTGAACTCTAGCGCATCATCACAAAACATCAATAAAATCTAACATGAATAATAAACTAAATGCATAAACAAGACATAGCATGTCCCCTAATCCTAAGAAACTATTTAAGCAAAAAACTCCCACTTGAACCTTCATGGATCTCATCCACCTTGCTCCTTTGGGCCTTCACTTCATGGGCTTCTTGGATTAACTGCAACCTGTAATTTTACTCTATTCTATCTACTACTTAAATAAAATGAAATAAAATTACAAAAATACTTTATTGGTACGTAGACCGTTCTAAGATTACAAAAATACATCACAATGCGCAGATCGTATTTAGTAATCTACTGGGCCATACTAGTCATTATATAGCAATAAATAACATCATATATTATAAAATTGCCACATAATAAATCACTCATCATGCTTTCCTAAACTACAACATCGAATGTTCACAATTAAGGAAATATGGCACCAAAATATCTCATATTTTTAATAACTGCAATTAGATAATATCATATATTATATATGACCATCAATAAAGTATCATATATTCTAAATTAGTCATGAGATAGAATCAAATCTTATTTTAATCTTACAAGATAAATCATATTTATCCTCAAAGATTATCCTAACAATGTTAGGAAATTCTATCCTAATTACTAGCCAATCACAAAAATTTTCATCAATTATATCCAACATTAATTATGGGATTTGATTTTATCCCATAATAAACAATATTTATCCAAAATAAAATTGATTTTATCCCAAAATAATTTTGTAATTATCTTGAAATATTTTCAAAACAGATTTTTTTTTTTAAAACTGTGCACCAGCCACCGTGGTGTGGCCAGCCGAAGCCGGCCACGGTCACGGTGTACGCTGCACTACAGCGGTGCACAACAGCAGCAGCAGTACCGCGCAACCCTTGCACGGTGCTGCTGTTGCTGACCCATCCTCGTGCCCCACCCGCCCCTCCCTCCAGACCACCTGCAGCGGCAGCCCCCGTGGCTGCGCCACCCAGTCGCGGTTGCCGTTGCTAAAAGCCTTTTGTTTGTTGGTTTTTTTTTTTATTTAAATAAAACAAAACATATTTTGTAAAATTAAATTAATGTTAACGTGGTCCAATTAATTTCAAAATTAAATCACATTCAATCTTGAAATTAGGGTTCTTCATGAAATTAATCCCCAATTTAATTTAACTCTTAAATTAAATGATTTGATCATGAAAAATTCATAATTTATCATGAAATCAATTAAATTAAAATCATTAGTTACATAGTAAACGAATTAAATCAAAACCAAAACAAAAAATTTTACAAATTATGGTTTATGGTTTCGAAATTTTTGAAAAAATAGGGTGGGGTTTTCGAAATTTTCGAGTGATTAGGGGCAAAATTCGGATCTCTTCATGGCTATTTTGAGCATTATTAAATTACATTTAATCAATTCCAAGAGTTAAATCACATTTAATATAATAGTTGACCCATAATTAAATTATTCTCCCTCCTAATTGAATTAAAATTGTGGACTATTAAAGAATTATAGTCAATATGCGTAAATGCAATGGGCTAACTGATACCACTGTAGGGTTATATAGGTACTACACAGCAGAAAAACATGAATCATATTCATACAGTACCCAATCCCAAGATCTAATGCATAACACATAAAGTACATATAATCATACCTTTGAAGCGTGATTCCACGTGCGATCGAGCAAGAACAATGGAAGATAAAGAACCCCAAGCGTGATTCCTCTACTTGATCCACGGGCACAGATTAAGACCTCCACTAATGCTAGTTAGTTGCAATTGAACCCTTAAATTGACCTTCTATGGAGAAGAACGAGCAACGAACCACCATGAACCACCACAAGCGCCACCAAGGGTGGTCGGCCATACGGACAAAAGGAGGAGAGAGATAGCCGTGAGATAGAGAGAGGAATTAGGGTTTTGGGATTGGTTGCCTTGATGTCAAAATACACTATGTGTGAATTATGACTGCTTACTTGCAATCCTAGAGATGGATCTTATTTATAGATCTCATCTCTAAATAAGGGCCCATGTCAAAAGCCTAAAACCTAATTCCAATCTAACTATGCTAGCCTAATCAATTTCATGATTAGTTAAATGCTCATGATGGCCATTAATGGGCCTCTAACTTGCTTAACCCAATACCCTTGTGTGTGACCTCATAGGATCCATTCTATTGGGCTTTTGACTATTTAACTAGCCCAAAGATCATTTGTCATATCTAGCAACAAACAATGACGACCCAAAATAATGAACTTATTATCTCCATAATAGTGATGCTTGATATATCTAGTAATTGCACTTATTGAAGACATAACTCCTTCATAAACGAGTTAGTACCTTCAAGGAAATGATAATAAAACGATAATTAAACTAAATTAAATTAAATAGAGTTGATTTGGGGCCAAAACCTCAAACAGTTCTACCTTTCATGCCTTGGCTTAAGGACAGAACCACGAGTAAAGTATGAACTCCTTGGAGTGCTTGAAGAAGGAATTTTGAAAGAAGAAGGGTAGGCTAGTGTTTAGGCTCGAACATAGAGGAGAGAAAAATAGAGAATTCATTGATGCCCTGTACATCAGAAATGAGGGAGTATTTATAGAAAAAGTGTGCTGAGGGAACACACGGAACCCTACAAAGATAAAAACCCTAAAATATTGCACTGCGACACGGCAGAGGGTACCGTGACACGGGGAATCCCATCGTTAGACGAGGATCATTCCCGTGACACGCTGGACAGCTGTGTGACGCGGGAAATATTTAGGGTACGGGGAAAAAAACACGTGAAGGGTTTACGCGGAAAGGACACGGAATTGCCCCATGTCATAGCAGGGGCACCGTGTCACGGGGAATCCCAAAGTCAAACGGGGAACATTCCCGTGACAATGTGGACTTCTACCGTGACGCTGGATCCTGTAGTCTTTTTTCCGTCTAAATTCATTTTTAACCCTAATTTCGTTCAGCATTTTTAAGTGCCGATTGATAATTTCGGGCCATTTCTGATTTATTATTATTAATTGGGCTAAAATAAATAAATAAAAGGTTTGGGCCAAAATAAATAATAAAATAAAAAGGTTTGGGCAGAAATTAAAAAAAAAGAACTATGCTTTGACTAAACATCAATATTGATCCATGGACTATTCAAAAAATTGAATTTAATTAAATACGATTTTTTAAGCACTCTCAGGATTAAATACTGAACACGACCAATAGTGGCAGTGAAAGGTTGTTCATCATCGGGTTTGGTTTTGGGGAGGCATTTTTAGGTGTCTACAAGTTTCGAGCATTCTGCCGCAGTAGGTGTCGTGCGCAACAGAATGAGTTGCGCGCGGCACCCCAACGCAAGTGATTGAGTTGCGCTGCTATGTGCAGCGCAATTAATTGTCTTGCGCGCGACTTTATGGTAAGATTCGATAATTTTATATTTTCCGTATAATTCTGAATCTTCCGCAGCGCAACTCTGGAGGTTGTGCTGGGTGTCGCGCACAACTGAATTAGTTGCGCGCGACAGCCCAACATGACTCTTTGAGATGCGCGTGGCTTTTCGAGCGGCAGCACTAAGATTTAACCTAGGCGCTCCTAAATCCGTCATTATTAAGGTTTAAGCACGGGCTTAGCCTAATTATGATTGGGTTTAGTTATTTAGACCTTTGTTTTGGCTTTTTCTTTAATTTGGGCTAGTCTTTTGTGTTTTGTGGCTTAACCAGTTATCCATAAGTATTCTTCACTTTGATCCAACACAAAGATGGTTTTATTTATCGTCATTGCACTTCCTGTCGGGACATGAGGCCAATGTAATACCCGAATATTTTATGATTTTATATAATATATTTTATAAAAATATAGTTTAATTTTATTTATTATAAAACTTTTCTAATCTCATATGTTTATTTTAGAGTTCGAAAAGATTTAAAACTCTATTTTATTTATATAGAACTCTACAATCATAAACTAGTTTAGACCCTATTAATATTCTAAAACCTTAAAAGATATATATATATATATATATATATATATATATATATATATATATATATATATATATATATATATATATATATATATATATATATATATATATAAAAGAGTCGTCCTATACCTTTGGTTGTGCGTGAAACGCACCAAACCAACATTAGATTTGATAATGATATGAGGATGATGATGATTTACATCATTACTTGGTGAGATCAATAGAAAAGCTGCGCAATTTTTTTGTCTTGAATATTGTAATTCCAATGTACTTTGTCGAAGGTAATCACACTATCAACCCTTAATTAGATAGTTTGTTTATAATTTGATTGTATTATTTATTTTATGTAATCACACTTTATCAATTTGGAGATGTTTGATTGTATTATTTATTATGTGTAATCACACTATATTTTTGAGATGTTTGTATTTTCGTAATGTTATGTGTGATATGATTTATTATTTGTACTCTTTGTATATATGATTAATTATTATGGTATTATATGATTTGATTAGATTTGAGTATCATATTATTTATTTTTGTTGTATAAATTTTAGGGTTTTTAATGTTGTTTATATAGGGAGTATTGTTTTGTCAAGGTTTTAGGGTTGTTAATGCAGAGTATTGTTTTTGGGTTGAGATTTGATTATATTTGGGTTATTAGTGTTTTTTTAAGAGTTAAGATACTGTGACCGAATTGTTATATTATTTGGGAACTTGTGCCATTGTGGAGTTATTATTATTAATTTGTGAATGGTTATTTGATCGATGTATGAGATCAAAAGGTTGAGAATTATTTATTTTGTTATGGGTTTGAGGCTCGGCGTTATAGACCTTAGTCCTTGGCATGTTGGTAATGAGATAATGATCAAGAGTTAAGAATGAGGTACAATCTTTATTATTTATTTTTCTATGGTCCCCTGCAGCGGGAATTGACCCGTATGTGGTCTGGTTCAAGGTGTTTTCTAGTTATTGGGAGTATTCAAGTTTTTATACTTGTTGGTTTTATTCGAATTACCCATGTCCAAGGCTAGGTATTGAACAAAGAGCATGGCACACTATTGGTTATGAGTTGAGTAAAGGATTATTATTCGAGTTTGAGTTGATAAAGGTTATTTTTTAGAGTACAATGTGTAATGTAGTTTCGAACTACATTGTTTAATTGAGCTAGTATTGTCTATTATTCAATTATGCTCTATATCCTGATATGTGATGATTACTTAGTTTTTGCAGACGTGTGTGTTATTTTGTTTTGCTACTTGTGTTTCCGGCCATGTCTTTTTCTTATGGTGGCCCTGCGACGATCTATTTTGGAATTTATCCTTAATGGTGAGCAGTTAAGATTTTTTTAGCAGGTTTATCAAGTGACTGTAGCTAAGGAGCTCAAGTGTTTCGATTAGTATGCTATACGAGTTTGTAAAGTTGTATAAATAACTCACCTAGTTTATTGAGTTGTAAATATTGGGATTTTGTAAGCCTTAACACTTGACATGTTTTCAAGTGTGGCGGTAATACCTCCGATTTAGGTGTATGCTTCCGCAATTTTATTTAAAGGTTGTTTATATTCCCTTTATTTATTGTTTATTAATAGCTAGTAAATCGGGGGTGTTACAGCCAAAAACAGATGTTTACAGTTAGCCCCCACTTTGATCGAGTCTAGAATAGACGATGATCAAAGTAGTCAAGGAAATAAATCCGAGACTTATTTTGTGAAGTTCTCTAAGGATAGAGAATCTTTCAGCAATGTTTAAGGATGTCGAAACAATCCTTGGTTCGCTAAGTGTTTGAAACAAGTAGCTATTAAGGCTAGAAAACGTTCTTCCTAGTCTTAACGCGCTAAAGAATCTAGATTGATCCTTTGCAATTGTAGAACGCTTTTACAAGTAAAGGTGTTCTGGGTGATGTCAAGTCATGAGAAGAGATCGGTTTTAAAAGGATAAAAGGGGAAGATTTCCTCTCAATCGTGTCATCGTTGGTCTAAAGTCCCTCGATATGCCATTGAAACTTTAGCCTGACTTTCACAAAGTAAAAGATGATAAAAGGTTTTCTATATTAGAGCCGAAATGGTTCGGTATTCGACCCGGGTCCGGTATTTGAGCCGGAAGTCCACAAGATAGAAATACATGTCTCAGGACTGGAGGCATATATCCAAATTCAGTGAGAGGGAGGAAATGCAGCAACTCTCTCATCAGTTTTATCCACAAGATGAGTACACGTGTCTTAGGACTGGGGGCACGTGACTACATAGGCACGACATCGTCTTGTTGCTTCTTTATACAGAGGATGAAATCGACACCCTAACTGTCCGGTAAGTTAGTAAGCGCACTAACTACCGTATCAATTCAAGAAGTGCCTGTTCCTGAAGGTTCGACGCATCTGTCGACTCGTTGAGCTAACGCCTACAGTAATTCTCTACCTTTTAGTCCCGAGAGGTAGATCTCGCAAAGCTTGGGCTGAATGAAATTTTACGCAACACCTACGCCGTACGATACGCCATTTGCAATTTTACGCTGCATGAGAACGCCTTGCTTTTTTCTTCGGACGTGAAAAAAGAAGAAAACTCGGACATTTATAACGTCAGTACAGTAAAATGACAAACCTATCTATGGGTGCTTTTACGTAAAGCACCACCACGGAACGTCTTAAGGCACTCTTATGAAAAATGTTCAAAACGTATGCTTGGGGAAGGCACAAAGCACGGTGTGCATGCAATATGATGCAAAAAAACTAAAACAAAAGAAAACAAACTACAATATACAAAGCAATTTAAAAAGATTTTGATAATTTGCGCGCCATTACGTCTAATAACGAGCAAAAACCGTTCAAAAAAAATGATCAAACGGGTCAAAATCAAAATCCCGGTCTTTCAGTGACCAGTATCCGCGCGCAACTCATAAGGTCGCGAGGCGCGCGCATCTTTCCGAGTTGCGCTGGTATGTCACGCGCAACATATTCAGTTGCGCGCAACATTTATGTCAGTAAAGTGAAAATCGCAGACGCGATTTTTCACTTCACCCTTTCTCCTTCCTTCGCCATTTTCGAATATTTCTCTCTCTAGGAAGCTTAGTTTTTTGCGATTTTCGAAGCTAAAGGAAGCAAATTTCGTCCTCAATTCATACTTTTCGTAATCCAATGTAAGTTTTTTTCTAAAATTTGTTCTTTTTCGACTAAATTCGAACGATTTTCGAATCGTTGAACCCCAAATTTCGAATTTGGGGGTTTTCGATTTAGCTTATTTTTCTTGAAATTGTTTGCTCTATGTTTTTATGCTATGTTTAAGGAGTGTTTTGCAACAAATTTCATGAAAAATGGTTAGTTATTGAACCTTGTATGAGCATTTCTTTGTTCAAGTTCGTTCTTGCTCATTTTGGTTATAATTGCTGATTATGAAGTATATTATAGTGATGGAATTAATATAACTTTCTTAATTCATTTTTGTGAATTTTGAATTGTTGAAAAATGGCGCGAAACATACTCTTAGCTTATTTTTGTCATATTCGAATTTTAAAATTGTTTGGTAGACGATAATTATGTTTATATTACTGTTATTCGTCTAGAATTAGTTGATTCTTTGAGATTTTAGAATACAATCCCTTGAATACTTAGTTGAAACTTGTATATGATGGCTTTTGTGGGAGTTAGAAGCCCACATTTACTAAGTTTAACTGCAGGTATCGTAGCCCCCAAGTATGGGTGGCATTCGATTTTTGTATTTTTCCCTATTGGCAGCCGTTATGCTGCCGAAATGGGTCTAGAATATGTATATTAGTTTAGTTTAGGAAATAAAGTAAACTAATTAAAGAGACTTTATCCGTCTTAAGATGGACTCGCCTCCATTTATCGATGCCGAGGAGGTTCTTAGTGGTCTGGACGAGGCGGTTCGCCCTCGGAAGAGGGTGACCCGTCCTCGAGAGGAGGTTCGAGAGCGACGCGTCGCGGCGGATCGACGTCGCCAGGAGGAGGTGTTTGGGAGGCTCCTCCTTACTGGGACCCTAGGGTCCTTAAGTGGGACCCAAACCACCACGTTTCGATAATAGGGTGGCGCGGCATCGTGAGTTTTCCGCGCTTTCGTTTCTTTCTCTTTTCTTTTGTTTATTTTTTTAAACCATTGCCGTTTTTTTTATTTCTATTATTTTATTTTCCTTAGATTGAGCCTAGCATGCGTTTGTATGGCTCTGGTGACCTGTGAGCCCGTTTTGAGAGTTTGCTCGAGGTGGTAAAGGAGCTTGTAGCACTTTCTAGGATTGACTCCTAGCTGGCGGCTCTTCGGGATTGATCGAGTCAGCCTGCATCGTTAGCTTTCCTCCGTGGATTGTTGGAGTTTTGGTGGGATTCCACCAACACTTTCCACTTTCCATAAGGAGAGATGACGGTTACCCCTTTGACTTCTATATGATTACGAGTTTTTCTTTCAGAGGCGAGCCTGTAGTCATAGAGTTCGTAAAGGGGTCAGACGAGAGATTGCGCAACCTTGTGGGGGACCGTCTAGCGTCGCCCTTCACGTGTACGCGCAATATTGTCCGTACTCGGTTCTTGCCGACGAGTTGTCGGCTGACGAGCTTGACTGACATTGTACACCTGAGCAGCTGACTCGGATATACATTGCTCACGTTCTTTCCGTCACCATTTTGAGTGATCAAGGAGAGCGTTTCGCCATTGAGTTACTTATTTGCCTCGGTGATTTGGGGCAAGTCGATGACTTGAGTTGGGCGGAGGTGTCGTATGCTCGTATGCTTACAACTATGGGCAAGGTGACCCGGGTCATGGATTCCGCTGCAGCTACTGAGGTGCCTCGGATCTCGCTTACTTGGCATGCTCGTATCCTCGAGGTACGTGTTTTAAGCTTTTTTTGGTTATTACTTTCGCTTTTTTCCTTTAGGCTTATCTTTTCTCAATTTCAGGCTTGGGGATACTCGTACCTACCTTTCTTAGCCCCCAGGGTGCTTGGGGCTGCTCGTTTTCCTATCGGCCATAGATTGGTCGCGATTAAGAGGAGACAAGCCACTTCTGCCTGCGAATTTTGCCAGAGGATCCTTTCGGCGACTCGTGCGTCGATGAGTATGTGCTCTTTTTTGCTTTTATTCATTTTCTGACGATTTCTCATGTGGTTGTGTTTTATAGATCGATCTCTGTCCTTGGAGTTTGATCGTCGGAGTCCCTGAGGCTATTCGGTCTGGCATGGTTTGTTGCCGTTTTCGGGCCCTCTATACGGGACTTTCGGTGTTCCAGAGGACAGACGCTTGGTTTTTAGGCGAGTGTGTTCTCTGGCAGCTTTCATCCGAGGAGCCCTTGGTTCCTACGGATCCCCCGATCCGGATGCTGCATCCGGACTTGCTATCTACCGAGGATCGAGCTCAGGCGATCCTTGGTTATCCAGCGGAGCAGCTGGTGCTTCCAGAGGCTTCTTATCCGGCTTTTATAGCATCCAGGTTGACTCCTTTTCCGGCTTTTGTTCCGGTTAGTACTTTAACTCTCTTTTTTCCGTGTTTCTATTTATTTTTCGGAACTTTGAGCCATTTATCATTTTTTGTCACATGTATTTTAGCGGGTCGAGCTATGTGGTTGGGTGCCTTCTACATTGGAGATTACGTATAGTCGTATACCGATGATGTCGGATCGGTAATTCGTGAGACCCTTCCAGCAGCTGAGGATGACGAGGGGATACCGTTTGTACCTGAGACGGTTGAGTCGGTATGTCTTTTATGTATATGTAATTAAATATTTCTATACATTTGTTTACTAACTGTCCTTGTATTCTTGGAACAGGTTCCACGAGAAACCGTGAACGACATGGTGAGGACTTTACGTGCTTTGTGAGCTGCTTTTCGGAGAGCCCTTGTGACTTTATAATGCCGTGATCATCGGATGATCGCGGTAAGTTTTATTTCTTTTTTCTTTGCAACGAAGTTATTACATTTCATGTACTAATCGTCGTTTTGGATTTTGCAGGATGTGCAGCAACCGTCTAGTAGTCGCCGAGCACCCTGATTCCTTTTGTACACATTTGGTTATTTTTTAGGAAACCGATGTATATATATTTTTTGTACATATTACATATTTATATATATGTCATTATTATTTTTTGTTTCTTTGTGTACATTATTATTAATGCGAAAAAATTTAAGGGAGGGAAATCGTTCCCGACTTACCCCCTTCGAAAAAAATAAACAAACTCGAAAAAGAAGGCGAAAAGAAGGAAAAAATAGAAAAAGGAAAATAAAATAAAAAAAGAAAATAAGGAAGTAAGAAAATAATAATAATAAAGAAAATAAAAAGAAAAAGAAAGTAGGAAGATAATAAGAGAAAAAATAAAAAGAAAATAATAAAATAAAAAGAAAATAGAAAAGAAAATAATAAAGTAGGCAAGAAAACAGACACAAGGTGTTAGAAGGCAAGCGTATTATTTGTCTTAAGATTTCGTGAAGATTTCGTCATTATATGAGCCAAAATACGGAAATTAACCCAATTTACAAGTCGCGTCAGGGGAGACGCGCGCGGCTGCTGCGCGCATGTAAATCAGTTGCGAATGGATGTTGCGCGCAACTCATGAGTTGCGCGCGCCACCTGTTAGTGAACTTTCCTTTAAGCCAAATTTGCCGAAAATTTTCCCCTCTTGGGTCTATTTAAACGTGGTTTCGTGTAGGCTTTTGATCATCTCGCATTCATTTGCTTAGTAGTATATAAGAAACTAAAAAGAACTAATCTCTATCCTCTCTTTTTTTTTAAAAATGGTGAAAACCTTTGAACAACGTTTGAAGCAATGGGTCACTTCCCTTTCAACCGAGGACGAACTAGCTTTCAAATTTTACCACTTAGACCCTCTATTAAATTATATGCAACTAGTGGATAACTTTGATTTTCTTCATGTCGCAGTCAACCATTGGGACTCTAACCACCATCTTTTCTTGTTCAGAGGGGATGAAATTGTTCCTCTTCTTGGTGAGTTCGAGGCCTTGTTAGGTTTCCCTACAAACACTCTCCCTGTGACTTTTTCGCCTACCTTGTCGGATCCCTAACCTATATTCCAAAGATTTTTTGGCTTGTCTGACAATGATATGACCAACATAGGAACTGAAGAAGGCGTGAACTTGATTCAATTTATTGAACATTTTGTCGCCCCTCGTGACAACATGACTAAACCACTGTAGACACCTAAAAATGTCTCCCCTAAACCAAACCCGATGATGAACAACCTTTCACCGCCACTATTGGTCGAGTTCAGTATTTAATCCCGAGAGTGCTTAAAAAATCGTATTTGATTAAATTTATATTTTTGAACAATCCATGGATTAGTCTTGATGTTTGGTAAAAGCATAGTTTTAATTTTAGGCCAAACTTATTATTTAATTTTAGCCCAAACCTTTTTATTTTATTTTTTATTAGTTATTTTTGGCCCAAACCTTTTATTTATTTATTTAATTATTTTCTTATTTTAGCCCAAATAATAATAAATCAGAAAATGGCCCGAAATTATCAATCGACACTTAAAATGCTGAACGAAGTTAGGGTTAAAAATGTATTTAGACGGAAAAGCGGGCTGGGAATTCCCGCGCCACGGCAGGTACCCACCGTGTCACGGGAATCATTCCCTTCTGACGGTGGGATTTCCCGTGTCACGGGAAATCTGCCGTGACACGGGAAATTCCGTGGCTTTTCCGCGTAAACCCTTAACGCGTTTTCTTCCATGTTTATTGAATATTTCCCGCGTCACACCAAAAATACACCGTGTCACGGGAAAGCTTCCCGTCTGACTGTGGGACTTCCCATGTCACGGTACAGATTGCTGTGTCGCGGGATACTTTTTTACGGTTTTTATCATTTTAGGGTTCCGTGTGCTCCCTCAGCACATTTTTTCTATAAATACCCCCTCATTTATGATGTACGGGGCATCAATTAATCCTCTAGATTATTTTTCTCTCTTCTATGCTTTAGCCTAAACACTATTCTACCCTTCTTTTTTTAAAATTCCTTCTTCAAGTGCTCAAAGGAGTCCATATTTTACTCGTGGTTCTGTGACAAGGGTTAAATCGGTCGCTACAATCTAACTTTCAATCAAACAATACTTATACGAAAACCCTATAACCAAGTACAATGACAAATAAAGGTTCGGTCCACGAGGAACGAGAGTAATTGCAAATCAATCTTAAACCTAAGCTAGTTCGAAATCAATGGAAAATGGTGTTCTAAAATACTACTAATAAGATGGAATAAATCAATAAACTAAGACACTAGGGAGAAAGGGAATCTGCCTAACCATTGGTAACTAAGCAACAAGGAATCACAGAGACAAACGGGATATGCAAAGACTATAAGTCTGATCAATATCATGTGATAGGAAGACAACGGGCAATACTAAGCTTGGATTTCTCATGCACTTAACTTTACTCGATACATAATCAAACCACATTCAATAATGAAATACTCAATTCACAATCTCTTGTTCAAATCAAGAATATCATGCAATCAAATTCAAGATTCTAGGTTAGCTACTCCTATTATAATGAATTAACATGCAATCGCATATAATCAATTTAATCACAATCCGTTTATCAAAATCAACCCTCAATTACATAGATTACCTAGGCCGGGTTTCATCCCGAAACCCTAGCTAGGAGACTACTCACACATATTCATAATCAAAGCAATAATGAATTCCAAAAGCATAATAGATATAAACATGAATTCTGATTAAGGAATAATAAAGCTTGATTAATAAACAAGAATGAATAATACCAATTGTATTGATGCGAATCAATGGAAAAGTTCAGAACTTTGATATCCGTCGTCAATGAATAATACAAAGAATCTTCGCAAATCTTGCTTCAAATCAATCCAAGAAAACTAGAATCTCTAGAAATATCTCTAAGAAAACTAATGAATCTCTAATACTAAGAACGTTCTCCAATAACTCTTTACAAAGGCTCTCAAAACTATCTCTAAAACTGTCTGAGGAATCCTCTTAAAGTTGGGCCTTATATACGTCTTCTAATGCGAAGAAGTCAAGCGCGCAGTTAACCCTGGATCAGCACGGCCGTGCTGTATTTGGCACGGCCGTGCTAGCTTGTCAGTAGGTAAACCGGATTTCTTCTTCAATTTGGCATGGCCGTGCTATATACGGCACGGCCGTGCAGCTTCCTGGCACGGCCGTGCTAAAAATGACACGGCCGTGCTGAATATGCTCTAGCACGGGGCTCATACTGAAGCTGACACGGGCACGGGCAACATCTGGCACGGCCGTGCTAATGGCCTGCACAGCTGTGCTGGTGCGTGGATACTGACACGGCCGTGCTATTGGCTTCCACGGCCGTGCTGCCTTGCCTGGGCTTGCTTGCTTATAGGCCAGCACGGGTGTGCCTATGGTAACACGGCCGTGCTGCCTGTGCTATGTAATCAATGCACGACACTTGAACTTCCTTAACTCCTCGGACTTCGGTCAAGGCTAGCTCGGTTACGCATCAAGGGCTCAGGATCCGATTAAACTCGGTTGATATTACCTGAAAACACATAAAAAACAAACCGAAAACCCGTAAAGCACGTAATATGGGGAACGTAAGCATAACAAGGTAATAATCGGCCAAAACGGCCCCAAATACATCCAAAATCATCCTAAAATATGCTCTAAAGCGCGCCCTAAAGTGCGCTTGTCAAAACCCCCCAAGCTACACTTTTGCTAGGCCTCGAGCAAAAACCAAGGGAAACACACACAAGATCAAATAAACTATGCCATTGCGAACAAATCAAATTAAGCACGGAATGAAATCAATGGATCCTACTTAGAACAACCATGCACGGAATGAAAACTCACTCAAACAAGCAACGAGACACACAATCCAAGATATCGTTGATCAAATGCGAACAAGACCTAAACCAAGCATAGAGAACAAAGAAATCATGCTTCCCTCTAAACCCAACCAAACCGGCCACGTCCTCCCCTTTTGCTTCAAATCACCACCCTAATTGGCCCCTCGTGATTCCTCGAAGGAACCGGAAAAAGTGATATTTTGAGGAAATAACAAAGGTATCCCGACATCTCGATTACGCATAATCTTTCCATAGGGTTGAAAGGTATCTCCCTCCACCGTTTGAGAACCGAACACCTCTAAAGTCTAAGGGTCTTAAAGGGTTGTAATGTATTGGCAATGGGTAAGGTAGGTGAAAACAATTTAAAAAATGGGGTTAATTCCTAAATGAAGCGCAAGAATCACAATTCTCAAAAACAATAGTTCAAAAGATGTAATTCACATTCCACAATAAACATTGATCACACTTTTACACATCCCAAACTCTCTATGTTATACACACTCAAATCACCTTTTTCAAACTTCAAAGCTTTTATTCATATGTCCTCGCCTTTTTCACAATTCGGACGGCTTTTCTCCTTTTTTTTTTTTTCTTTTCTTTTTTTTTTTTTTTTTTTTCAAAAACAAATTTTCATATTACATCTTTACAATTAAGCTCACTTTCAAACTTTCTCAAACCAACTATCGATCATTATTCTTGATTTATACACAATAAGCTCAAACAAACCTTGCGAGGTAAACGCTTCACAACTAAGGGTTGGTAAAACATCGGCCATCGGGTTTGTAACATGGGTAACCAAGAATGGAATTAAAGGCTCAACATGGTTAGCAAGTAAGATGATGTAAAAAGAAAATTAATTTGTAACAAAACAAAAGGAACAAGAATAAGAAAAATGAAAAAGGTGCCCTCTTCCTCCCTTAAAAGTGTCAAGTCGGTCTTGGGAGCTACAAGTCAACACAAATATCAAAACATGCGTAATCAAGGATCCAAATATGCCACTCAAGAAGAATGATGAAGGCTAGAACAATAAAACCTCACGGGATTCAAAAACAAAGCAACTACCAATTAAGGGGATCAAATCCACAAATGGGAAGCGACTCCATCTTACCACAGCCCAAAGGCATAGAGTTTCACATGACAAAAGTGTTCTATTTCTACCCTTCGCCTAGACTCGTCTACATTGATCAACAATAGACTCGAACTGTGTATTCATCACTGGCTTAAGTGGAAATAGACATTCCATACACATTCATTCACATTTCGAATCCAACATGAACAATATTCCAACATTTTGCAATTAGACAAGTTTATTATGATCCAAAAACATAGGAAAAGACTACGAGGCATATCATATAAGCTAAACCGCACATCCTCATAGCAGAAGCTTTTCCTATCTAACACAAACATATGTATAACTAAGCCAACTGAATAAGTTGAAAGGCACATAACGAGGCATAAAAATCACATAAAATCCCAATTGACAAACAAGTGATCGAATGATATCAACATCAACGATCCCAGTTTCCTTAGAACCGATCAAACATCCTCGAACCATTCAACTTCTTCCTAAACTAAACTATCCTAAGCACACACAAAAAAAGGAAAAGATCTCACCAAATTTGCTTCCCGGGAGCTCCAATTAACGGCCATAGCATCGTTCTTCAAACTCATGTCGTGTCTCGAATGTTCCCAATCTGCAAAAAGGAAAGACATACTAGAAAACAAGTTAAGGTTAGTCTAGGAAAGCAGTAAATCTTTTTTTTTTTTTTTTTTGTTTTTAGAATGAATACAAGTAAGACCCCCCCCAAGCTAGAATCAAACATTGTCCTCAATGTTTATACATCAAGGACTTACAATAGTAAGGAGAGGGAGGTAACTAAAGGGAAAGGGAAAGGGATCACGAGCTAGGCCCGCCCGGTCCATAAGGGAAACGGGAGGCCATATCATCAACACTCCTCTTCAGGTCTCTGAAGGCGGAGGTCATATCCTCGTTCGACCGGCGCAAATCCGCTACCTCGAGCTTCAAATCTTCCATTCCTTGGCGGAGCCAGGCGAAGTCTTGCGCCGGGATCTGCTGGGCCGCATCCGGGCCACCCTCCTCGTCATCATCATCATCATCAGAATCGTCACCTCCTTGGCCCCCGTGGGCCTGCTCATCCCCCTGGTGAGGCTGGGGACTGCGGTCTACATACTCCGTGCCTCCGTTCCCGTGCCAGGCGAAGTCGGGGTCGAAGATCCAGTTGTCTTTGTTGTAAACCATCGTCCTCTCCGGATCGGGCAAGTAGGCATATGGCTTGCCTGCTACGAGCCACAAATAGCAATTCGGCTGGGATGTCCCTTCAAGCCACTGCATGGCTCTCAAGGTGCGCATATCAAGCCTCGTAGTGCCTGGGATAGCCTGCAATTCAGAAAAATCAATCCCATTATATTGCGCAAGAATGGTGATCATGCCACCGATAGTAATATCACCCCTACCCCGGGCTACACCGTCGAGGTGGTCTAGTAACCACGCTCCCATGTCTAGACGCCCGTCCCCACGGGTGAGGTGCCAAATAAACTGTAACTCCCTAATGGAGACTACACCCGAACTATCTCCTCTAGCAAAGATAGTAGAGGAGAAGGTCCTGTGGGACAACCGAAAGGCGGGATTGACGATGGAAGTCGCCTTATCCCTACGGGGATCTCGATCCATTTTCCCCGTGATTTGCCGCCAAAACAACCCGGAGTTGTAGTGTTTTGAGTGGCCATCCTTAGGACCATATTTCAGGTCGGATGTCCACCCAAAGGCGGCATTAACTTGGGCCACCGACATTTGAATGGTGCCCGAGTTAATTAGTTGAAAGGACAAGTACCGGGGTGAGTTATTCTCATCCCGATGCACGTACAAAGAAGACAAAAATTCGAGGGTAAGCCTCTTGTAAGTGAGAGCATGCATGGTAAGGAAAGAATCGAAGTTGGTAAATGAAAATAGTTGAACCATGTCGCTTTCGATCCCTAGAGCCCTAGCGGCTAAAGGGTCGTAGAACTTGGTAGGCCGGATCGGTCGGTGGGATAATCCTACAAATTTGTCCAAAAAGGACGGGTTATTAAAAACAATACCCATGGTGTCCACCGTTGGTGGAGCCATGGATGAGGATGCATCGTCCCGACCCGGTCTCCTAGTCGATGTCTTTGTTCTAGGCATGTTTGATTCAAGAAATTAAGCACAATATACCAATTAAAAAGCAAGAAACTATCCTAGCATGCAATGTACTACACTAACACTACTAGTTCACCCAAACTTGCAACAATAAAGCACAATTCAACAACAAATATTCAATAAAACGAATGAAATTGGACAAAAATTGCGAAAATCAATGAGTTTCAGAACGAATTCACCGAGGACTCCACGAAGTGGAGTTGTGGCGAGCTCTAAGAGGTCCGAATTTTGCGTCCAATCACTTGAAAAATGCTCCAATGCAAGGAGGGTGCCGAGATCTTGAAAGAAGAATATGGGGAATTAGGGTTTGATTTGAGGAATTGAGGGAGGAGGTTGGGGGTTTGGGTTAGTTTAGAGAGAAAAAGGGTAGGAAAGAGTGTTAGAGAGTTGGGGAATAATGAGAGAGTTTGAGTGAAATCGTGTTTAAAAAACACGAAAAACTATCCGGAACCCGCGCTGCACGGCCGTGCTATAACTGGCACGGCCGTGCTGAGGTTTGGCACGGCTGTGCCGAATTTGGCACGGCCGTGTTGGCTTGGCAGGCTTTTTGCGAAATTGAATTTCAGATGGCACGGCCGTGCTAAAATTAGCACGGCCGTGCTGGTACTTGACACGGCCGTGCTGAAAATGGCACGGCCGTGCTAGAAAGTCAGTGGGATTTTGAGGTTTGGCACGGCCGTGCAGATTTTGGCACGGCCGTGCTGGATTCTGGCACGGCCGTGCTGTCTGATGGCACGGTCGTGCTGTCTGCTGCAGTCTGCAGGTTTTCTTTTCCTTCAAGGCACGCATCACTCTCTTCATTCCGACTTCTAACCAATCTTCTACCTGCACAAAAACACACAAGAGCACACAAAACTCACACAAATTAGGAGCTAAAACAACTACAAAACAAAAGAAACTACTCTAGTAAAGGCAAGAAAATCGGGTTGCCTCCCGGAAGCGCTAAGTTTAACGTCGATAGCTTGACGCAACACATGGATTATAGGTTACCCATAATCAATACTTGCAATTGTAGTGGAGATAAGCTTACCATTCTTATTCTTGACAATAGTCACCGCCCCTTTCTTAGGTACTACAAACACAGGGGAAACCCTTCCTTGATGTGTTGGAAGGGGTTTAAGCTTTACCTTTGGTGCTTCATTAGCCTCCTTTGCAGTGGCCACATCTAATGCATCTAGAAATTGCTCCTCCATGTCCCTGTTTTCCTTGTTCTCATTCAACTCAAAATCATGATTAGTATAGAATAATTTGTTACGCATATCAGAGACAATGGAATCAACAGTGTCAACCATCATGCAATTATCAGAATTAGAACAAGGATATTTCATAGTTTTATTTAAATCAAAATCTAAAACCTCCTTTCCTACTTTCAATGAAATCTTGGCACCCTTTACATCAATAAGGGCCCCCGAAGTAGCTAGGAAAGGACGTCCTAGAATTATAGGTATATGAACATCCTCATCCATATCTAGGACCACAAAGTCAACAGGTATGACAAACTTCCCCACCCTTAGGGGAACATCTTCCACTTTACCCTTTGGAAATTTGATCGATCGATCGGCTAATTGAAGGGATATGTTAGTGGGAAGAAGTTCTCCTATATTTAATCGTTGATAAACAAAATATGGCATGAGACTAACACTAGCTCCAAGATCACACAAAGCATTATCAATATTCATTTTGTTTATAGCACAAGGGATTGAAAAGCTACCCGGATCTCCTAACTTAGGAGGCATTTTGTTCATTATTATAGCACTACAGTGTTCAGTGAGGTTAACAGTTTCTACCCCTTCACAGTTTCTTCTACCACTCAATATATCTTTTAAAAACCTAGCATAGTTGGGCATTTGCTTGATAGCATCAGTGAATGGTATAGAAAGGTGGACTTCTCTCAAGGTCTCTAAAAACTTCCCGAATTGGGCATCTAGCTTATGTCTCACATATTTTTGGGGGTAGGGGAGTCTATGTAATAGGTCGGGTTCATTGGTTTGTGCTCCCACCTGTTCCTTTGGGACCTCATTAATTTTATCTTTTTCTCTGGTCCTCTCATCCTCACTTCCTACAACATTATCAGTGATAGGTGGAGTCACAGGTTGACTCCTAGCGGGTACTACTTCATCGCTCCCCCTCAATGTCTTTCCACTCCTAGTGGTGATAGCATTTACTGAGTTTTTAGGGTCAATACCTTGAGGCGGTAGTTTTGAAACTCCAACCCCATCTTTTATAGCACTAGCCAACTGAGAAATCTGGGTTTCAAGCATCTTATTATGTGTCATCACTTCACTAAACTTTTTATCAGTGGTGGACATAAAAGTGTTGAACATTTTGGCCTGGGACTCCATCATTTCCTCCAAGCTAGATCTCTGTGGTGGTCCATGAGCATAATAATTATCATTTGTAGCTCGGGAACCACGCACATTAGATTGTTGGGGATTTTGATTAGAGTACCCCTTATTATTATTCCAGTTTCCCCTATTATTAATGTCGTTTCCCCCTTGATTGAATTGCCCTTGGGAATTATGATTCATTTGATTACCCTGTTGGTATTGGTTTTGATTTCCAAAACCACCATGTTGATTATAGGGTCCTTGGGAATTTTGGTCCCTTTGGCCCCTATTTCCCCACTGGTTTTGATAATCAAAATCATTACCTCCCTGATTATAATTGTTCCCTCTTTGATTAGGTGGCAGATATCTATTATTGTCATTCCTAGGTCCGTTATCATAAGACATAGCATTGACCTGTTCATTATTATATCTATTACCATCATTATTATTAGGATCATTTGAGGGATCAAAATTACAAGCATTAGTATAATGATCATAAGACCCACAGTTTTCACAGAAAATACATCCTACAGGCATATTAGAAACGGAAGGATTAGGATTCATACCTCTCCCCTTAGATTGGGAGGGAAGATCTTGCAATGGCACGGAATCGAGCTTGTCTTTAATCACTGACATCTCCTTCCCGAGGTTCGTAATTTGTGATGTCAGGTTGCTAATGGCATTGAGGTGGTCCACTGAATAGACCGCTCCTCCACTCTTGTTCACAGCATCTCGCTCGCCGTCTTGCCAATCCATGTGGTGTCGTACCACATCTTCGATAATATCTATGACTTGCTCTTCAGTTTTGTTCATTATTGGGCCACCTGCTCCTGCATCCAAACTGGTCTTCCCTTGAGGACTCAATCCTCCATAGAAAATCTGTAAAACTTGATATGTTGGGATTCCGTGGTGTGGGCACTCTCTTTGGTACTCCTTGTACCTTTCCCATGCTTCATAGATCGACTCCCCACTCCTTTGCCGAAACCCTTGAATCAAGGCTCTAGCATCGACCGTCTTCTTTTGAGAATAGAATCTTCCCAAAAATGCTGTCGTGACATCATCCCAAGTGTGTAGAGAGTTCGGCTTCACCTCCTTCTCTAACCATTCGAGAGCTCTCCCAATAAGTGAAAAGGGGGAAAGCTTCTATCTCACGAACTCTTGATTCACCCCATTAACCTTGATGGTATTGCAGTACTTCTCAAATTCGTTCAAATGAGCCAAAGGGCTCTCATGCTTGGCACCACTAAATTGCCTTCTCTTGATGAGGGTGATCATAGCTGGTCGGATCTCGAAATCATTGGCCTCAGTAGTGGGTGGAGCAATCCCACTTGAAGCTCTATACGCCCCAGGAGTTCCCAACTCCTTAAGGGGTCGTGGTGCTGGCCGATTGGGTTGGCGCGGTATGTCTTCCATTGGAACCTGTTGTGTGTTGTGTTCCTTTCCTTGAGAGTTTGATGACGTCAATCGAGATTTACGATTGCTCTTCAAAGGTCTTTCGATTTCTGGATCGAAGGGTATTAATTCTCTCTGTTTAGACCTGCGCATACACACTAACCAAACCAATTAAATAGCAGGGCTACAAGTGTAGCCAAAAGGGAAAAATCTTTTTGTGTTTTTTTTATGATGAACTAGACTCAAGAAATCAAAAAGCAATTAACAAACACCGTTCCCCGGCAACGGCGCCATTTTGACAAGGGTTAAATCGGTCGCTACAATCTAACTCTCAATCAAACAATACTTATACGAACACCCTATAACCAAGTACAATGGCAAATAAAGGTTCGGTCCACGAGGAACGAGAGTAATTGCAAATCAATCTTAAACCTAAGCTAGTTCGAAATCAATGGAAAATGGTGTTCTAAAATACTACTAATAAGATGGAATAAATCAATAAACTAAGACACTAGGGAGAACGGGAATCCGCCTAACCATTGGTAACTAAGCAACAAGGAATCACAGAGACAAACGGGATATGCAAAGACTATAAGTCTGATCAATATCATGTGATAGGAAGACAACGGGCAATACTAAGCTTGGATTTCTCATGCACTTAACATTACTCGATACATAATCAAACCACATTCAATAATGAAATACTCAATTCACAATCTCTTGTTCAAATCAAGAATATCATGCAATCAAATTCAAGATTCTAGGTTAGCTACTCCTATTATAATGAATTAACATGCAATCGCATATAATCAATTTAATCACAATCCGTTTATCAAAATCAACCCTCAATTACATAGATTACCTAGGCCGGGTTTCATCCCGAAACCCTAGCTAGGAGACTACTCACACATATTCATAATCAAAGCAATAATGAATTCCAAAAGCATAATAGATATAAACATGAATTCTGATTAAGGAATAATAAAGCTTGATTAATAAACAAGAATGAATAATACCAATTGTATTGATGCGAATCAATGGAAAAGTTCAGAACTTTGATATCCGTCGTCAATGAATAATACAAAGAATCTTCGCAAATCTTGCTTCAAATTAATCCAAGAAAACTAAAATCTCTAGAAATATCTCTAAGAAAACTAATGAATCTCTAATACTAAGAACGTTCTCCAATAACTCTCTACAAAGGCTCTCAAAACTATCTCTAAAACTGTCTGAGGAATCCTCTTAAAGTTGGGCCTTATATACGTCTTCTAATGCGGAGAAGTCAAGCGCGTAGTTAACCCTGGATCAGCACGGCCGTGCTGTATTTGGCACGGCCGTGCTAGCTTGTCAGTAGGTAAACCGGATTTCTTCTTCAATTTGGCATGGCCGTGCTATATATGGCACGGCCGTGCAGCTTCCTGGCACAACCGTGCTAAAAATGACACGGCCGTGCTGAATATGCTCTAGCACGGGGCTCATACTGAAGCTGACACGGGCACGGGCAACATCTGGCACGACCGTGCTAATGGCCTGCACGGCCGTGCTGGTGCGTGGATACTGACACGGCCGTGCTATTGGCTTGCACGGCCGTGCTGCCTTGCCTGGGCTTGCTTGCTTATAGGCCAGCACGGGTGTGCCTATGGTAACACGGCCGTGCTGCCTGTGCTATGTAATCAATGCATGGCACTTGAACTTCCTTAACTCCTCGGACTTCGGTCAAGGCTAGCTCGCTTACGCATCAAGGGCTCAGGATCCGATTAAACTCGGTTGATATTACCTGAAAACACATAAAAAACAAACCGAAAACCCGTAAAGCACGTAATATGGGGAACGTAAGCATAACAAGGTAATAATCGGCCAAAACGGCCCCAAATACATCCAAAATCATCCTAAAATATGCTCTAAAGCGCGCCCTAAAGTGCGCTTGTCATTCTGTCCTTAAGCCAAGGCGTGAAAGGTGAAATTGTTTGAGGGTTTGGCCCCAAATTAACTCTACTTAATTTAATTTAATTTAATTATTGTTTTATTATTATTTTCTTGAAGTTACTAACTCGTTTATTATTTTGTAGTTGCAAATAAACAGAATCAAAGTAAGAATTATGTTCCTTTTATTTCTATTATTCTTATAACGATTTTATATTGTTGGAATTATGGTTAAATTGCTTCAATATTAATGTTTGTTCTATATTATATTTATTGATCACCATATTGCATGTTTAAAGGGAATATGTAATTGAAAATCACGCCTAATAAGATAATTTGGACAACTGGTTTAGGTTCCTTTTTAATCTTGTTGTTTAATCAAGTGATCACTAATATTTTAGAATTATGTATTGCATTAATATTTAACCAATTTAGCCTAATAATAGTTTGGAGCAAATTGAATCTTTGTTTGTATGCCTTTGAGATCGCAGGAACCACTTTTCACTATAAGAATCGAGTAGAGGCCAATACGGGTGAATGTGACTCCATGACTCACTTCGTACCATCATCCCCGATCCTCCTTTTGTGGTTCCGAACCATATGGAGTTAGTAATCTCATGGATTATGAATGGGGTGTAACCTTCACGGGTCAATCGTTGTTGCCTTCGTTGTCCCTTTATTCGTGGTTGCCTTTTATGATCCTTGAACGGTTTACAAGTTCCTTAAAAACTTGTTGGCGGCTCCCTACTTTCCTTGTCCCTAATCGTATATGTCAATTCCCACTTCCTATGATTGCCAAGCATATTCACCACATGCTTTAACGTAGGCGCACTTCAAGCGACGCCTACAATTTGGCAACTCCACTGGGGAGGATTCTTGGTTATTTATCGATTTGAGTGATCGATATTTAATTATGATGAGTGGATGAGACTTGAAAGATTCTTGAAAAAATATTCCTATGATTAATTTGGCATTTTTGCATCTGCATAGACGTTTTAACGTCGCATTCAGGTCTGTCCCGTAGGAAAAATTGAATAACTTGGTTGCGCATGAAGGAAAAGAAGGCACCAGTCAGATCTTCTGACTGTCGTGCCACGGCAAAATCTGCCGTGTCACGGTACAGTGCACCGTCTCACGGTGAACAGTACCGTGGCACGGGAATTTTTGCCGTGTCACGGCATTCCTAAAATCAGTTCGGTGGCTTATTTTCTCTTCTCACAGTCAACTTCCTTCGATTTTTCTGAAAAAATGTATGTGTTCTACATGCGTCTTAGCCCCGGGGGATTTAAGCTCTATCAACCCCCCGGTCATGGCAATAAGGGTTCATCCGATCATTAAATCCACCCTAACCATGGAGTCGAGTTCGATTTCATCACGAACTCACGTAGCCGCCCGTTGGCATACACCCTCAAGGGAGGCTGCCTTGCTAACGTATCCATACTCTTAACCATGGTACCCTTTTGACACCCAAAGCTTGACCAATAGTTGAACATAGATCTTGACTTTAGGTTGCGAACTTTTTTATTACATCATCGTGCCTAAATGCAATGTGATGGTTTGGTGCTAACCTTCATGTGTTTACTCTTTTGTTTAACCCATGACCGAGGGTTTTTATTTTCACATAGTAATTAGTATGGACCTAAAATCCATTAAAATCTGGAAAAATCACAAAAGTGACCTGGAACTGGGCACCGTGTCACGGCATGTTCTGCCGCGCCACGGTGAACAGTGCCGTGACATGGGGCTTTCTATCGTCTGACGGTAGATTGCACCGTGTCACGATAGTCAACACCGCGACATGGTGCCCAGGAAAAGTGTCCTGTCAGTCTTTTTTCGGTTTTTGTGCGTACATATACGGTCAAAACACGCATCCATAACCTCACTTAATCACTCACACATTGTGTTCACACACTTTTTTTCCTTAGTCGTGCACTACTTTTTGACCGTATTTTAGGATAGTCTTGTTTTTTGTGTCGTTTTTTTTTTTGGAGTAAGTCGGATAGTATCCTCCCATATTTTTTTTTGTTTTTTTTTAAAAAAATAAGAATTTCAAAATTATAGTTAAAAATTCATTCCGGATGGGTTAAGGTTAAGTTTGGTCATTAAAGGTGTGTTTGTTTCGGTGTCACAGCACTTGGTCAAGAAGCAGGGGTAGATTGTTACGGTTCAAGTCAATACCTCAACAACCTCTTATACCAAAGAGGCGTACAAGAAAATTACCTCAATTATCTCCACAAGATCCATCTCCAGTCTACTTTCAACCAATGGCTACTAAGGAAGACATCGAGAACCTCAACAAGACAATTGAAAAGTTGTCTAACATGATGCAGACACTCACCACTAGAGTCAGCACGGTAGAGCAACACAATCAAAACAATGTCACTACCGTTGCAATGGACAAGATTAAGGAACAGATGAGCAAAATTTCTTAAGAATTCACTTATGTGGAACATCCTGTCACCTCTTCTTCCATAAGGGACAAACTTCCTAGGAAGTTTTCCACTGCTGATATTCCCAAATTCAAGCCTACTGATAATCCGCTTTTCCATTTGAAGGCTTTTTCTGTGACCATGGCTCTTAAAGGAGTAGATGTGACACTCTTCCCTACGGTGTTCCCTCTTTCCTTGGAGCATGCCTGTCAATAGTGGTTCTATTCTTTGGAATCCAAACATGTCGCGACCTGGGAGGATGTTGCTGAAAGCTTTATGAATCGTTACAAGTGTAACATTCAGGCCAAGACTTCTGAACGTGAACTCTCCATTCTCAAACAGAAAGAGAATGAAGGCTTCACCACATACCTAAGCAGGTGGAGGGAAACAGCCGCGCTCTTGGTGGATCCCCCCAAGGAAAAGGAGATGGTTCACTTGTTCATTGCCAATCTAACTCATAAGTACAAACAACACTTGAGGTTTCTGCCTCTGAGTACCTTTGAAGCTGTATACGATATTGGAATCAATATCGAGCACGAACTAATGAAGACTGCTAGTAGCAACAATAACAACATCACTTGGAAAAACAAGAAGAAAGACTCTCCTTCTTCTTCGTCTTCCAAGCCCAATAATGCTACCAACAATATCAATATCAATGATGTGCTGGCCCTTAATGCTCCTCCTCAAAGATTCCAAAGGCAAAGGAGGGTTTATACGCCTTTGGGAATGAATTATGATGCTGCCTAACATATAAACCCTCACAGTATGTGCTCATCAGGGGAGAACTCCACAAGAGGACTGCAATGGGGAGAAATCTCTTATGCATAGCCAAGAAAGAAGCACACAAAACCATGGAAAACCTTCATGCCGATATATGTGGAACGCACATGAATGTAAAGATGTTAGTCCAAAAGATTCAACGACAAGGTTATTATTGGACTACTATGGAGAGAGATTGTCACGAATACGTCAAGAAATGTATGTAGTGTCAAGTCTACGCAAATTTACAGCATGTTCCACCTTCTCTTCTCTACACATATACTTCTCCATGGCCTTTCTCCACATGGGGCATTGACATCATTGGAAAAATAACACCACCAGGATAAGGGGGGCACGAATTCATCCTCGTAGCGATCGACTATTTCACCAAATGGGTCGAAGCTGCCTCATATGCTAAGCTCACGGCGAAACACGTAGCTCAATTCATTGAGAAAAATATCATATGCCGCTATAGGGTACTGTAGGGAATAAATTTCAAGCGTTAATCCCATGCTTGAACCCCACTGTCATCATCCACTAAAGTACGGTGGCGTCCAAAAGGGAAGAAGATAGAGCAAAATAGTCGCCAACAAGTTTTAGGAATTTGTAAACCGTTCACAGGGTGAAGGTTACACCCCTTAACGATCCAAGAGATTGTCAACTCCATAAGGTCTAGAACCAAATAAGGGTTCGGAGATGAAGGTACAAATCCAACCTAAAAGAGATTGAACCTGCCCTAATAATAGGCCTCTACTTTATTCTGATCGTATTCGTGTGCGCTTTTTGATTAACATGCAATCAATAGGATTAACCCTAAACCTGTTTATCTATGTTGGTTGAATATTAATGCACAAATAAACTAGTATTGGCGATCACTTGAATTATAATCAAATTAACCCTAAACAAGATTATTAATTATCTCTTATTAAGCGTGATTACAAGTACCAAATTCCCTTTAAACATGCATAAAAGGTGTGATCAAGAAATAAATATAAAAATCTTGCAACATAATAATCAATATCATGATAAATAATTATCATAATAATAAAATTATAATCATAATCAAAACAATAATAATCATAAATAAAATAATCATCATCAAAATAATAATAATAATAATAATATTCATAATCATCATAAATTATAACAATTATAATCATAATCATGTAATATTAAAGCATAATAATAGCAAGATCCTAGGCATGATACTAACAAGATAAATAACAAACCCTAACATGTCACTAAGCAATAAAAATCAAATCTTTAACCCTAATATGATACTAATAATCATACATATTAGGAAGAACATAGGAATCATCACAGGAATCATAATAAGCATATTTGATATTATAACCTTTTCCCTAAACATGATACTAGGAATATAATAATAACAATATAAACATGATTTCTACATCATAATATCAATAAAATCAATTAAAGCACTTACTTTGATGCCTCGTAGCTCTTTCTAATAACAAAATACACACGTTAGTAACTTTAAGGAAAATAATAAATCAAACAATTAAATTAAATGATTGAAAGAGAGATTTGGGACCAAACCCTCAGAAATTAAACCTTTCACGTCTAGAGCGAAGGCAACTTCGAATATGGTAAGGTGTTTCTAAATCTTGTGAATGCGGAATTTTGTATGTAAACAAAGATTAGAAAAAGAAAGAGAGAGATGAATGAATTAAGAGAGAATTAGAGAATTAATGATTGCGAATGAAAACTGATTGTAGGTGAGAATTCCTGAGAATTGATGAATGAAAACGGAGTTTTTTAATACGTTATTTATAGAGAAAATCAGCCAAAAAGATAAAATATCAAAACAGAGCACTTGGCGCACGCAAAACGAGATTGGCGCACCTAAAACAGAGCAACGTTTGTCGATCTCTAAAGCTCGCTTGAACTTTGCTTCTGCTAAAACCAGTATGTCAGTGTCTCCGTGATTAGGCGCTTTAAGCTAAGTGAGACGATCTTTCATCAGGTCGATAACTTATTGTGATTGTAATCAAACTGACTACTTAATCATTTCAAATTGCTTACAGGGGCTAACTGGCGTACCAAGGAACCCGAAATTGCTGTATGAGGTCGAAATCACCTTTCTGAGAGGCTTCGAGCTCTATCGTTGCTGAGATATCTCTAGCGCCAGGACTTGGAGTAGGGTCTTCCCTATTCTGCTGCACCTGTATTTATTTTTGACTATAGAACTTTGCCAATTTCTTTAATAATCTTAGGGTTGACCTAAGGTTTAACGTTGCTTGACTCATCGACTTGACACGACTCAAGGTATAAACTTGACTCTCTGTGATTGATTGACTCGAGGTTGACTCAACTCAAAGTGAAATGACACGTGTGACTCGTGACCCGTGTGTGCATAGTGTTGACTCAATGTGACTCAAAATGCAAAAAGCAAAAATTTTCCGTCATTTTTGTGGAGGGAACCGACTTTCTCCCGAAAAATAAAGACACAAAAAAGGAAGAAGCGAAGTTTTTTGAAGATGCATGTTGAATGAGCTTAGTCAAATGTCATTTGATACTATCTCTCAAGGTGCAAGGATTAACCCATCCTAGGCTATCTCAACTGTTGACTCAATGATGAAATCATTTAGGTAACTTAGGCACGGAGGCTAAGTACTTCATACTTCAATGTGAAATGACAATTATGTTTGATGAGCGATGTGACAAGGCATGCTTCAGCGTTGAGATTTCATGACAAAGGGATCCTAAGGGAAGTATATTTGGTCATGTATCTGTGATGTGTGTGAAAGTGACACTAAAGTTAGGCCGCAAGAGCTAAGTGTGTGGAAAAAATGTTAAAAAGAGTCAAATAATGGTGACTCTTAGGCTAGGTAAGCTAATGATGTAGGGATCAAGCCCCCAAGTCTAGCTCTAAATGAATAGGGATGAGCATAGGATATCCCTTGATATGATCATGGTGTAAGTGTGTGAATGTGAATATGAATGCATGTTTATTACGGTCGCACCTCAATGTGAGGTTTCCTACGTATCCGTTAGGAATCAGGCCGAACGTAGCTCTAGCCGAACCTCGCACAAGTGTGTATATACCTTAAAAAGGTCTTTTTAAGGGTTGTAACGTGGTTAGGCTAAAGGTTTGAAGAAAAAGGGGATAAAGGCTCAAGACCCTAGATAAGCCCCCAAGGTGTGCAACCTCGCTTTCAAATCTTTATATTTTTATGCTTGAGTTTCTACTCTTTTTTAGCTCATTTTTATCTTTTGCTTTAGCATCTATTTTATTTTTATAAGCGTCGGAAATCCCGATCATGCGGTCTATCACTCACTTGGCATTCATGTTTCTTAGGCATGGTACCGAGCACTCGATAAGAGACGCAATCTGAGACGTGTTCTTATCGAAGATATTTTCATATCAAAGAGATTGGAACACTTGCCCTTTTGTACACTTTTATTTATTTTTTTCTATTTTTGCTATTTTAATCATTTGAATTACTCAAGATTTTTTTAGAATTGCATAAGTTACACACCATCACATCCCAAGGTTAGGTAAATGTAGGTTGAAAAAGAAAGGTCTATCGTTAGACGAAGCTCAAAGTGGTTTATGAAGAAAAGATTGTAAATTTAAAAGGTGAAAGGAGATATGATGTGGCTACAAGGGGTGCCTCAAATCATTGGTATACCTTGAGCTTAATTCGACATGGAATTTTTTTTTTTTTTTAATGCGATATAATGAAATGATCATATGCAAGAAAATAAATGCTCTTTTTATTAAAAAAAAAGGAAAAGAAAGAATCTACAAAATTAATCTAAGAGAAAAGAAAGATGCCTATGCTAGACTTGTTGGGGAAAGGATAAAATAAAAAAGAAATAGAAAAAAGAGATCACGAAATCTTGTCGTTAAAGCTCACCTCTTGTCTTGTGTCATTCACTTCATCATCACCCAGTCTTCTCGCTAGCTAGAGGCAATGGGATCTTGTTTGCTTCTATGAGATCTTGAATGAGATTTTGAAACATGTAGCATTCATCAGTAGTATGACCGTTTCCTCGATGGTACTTGCAATAGGAGTTTGGATTCCATTTCAAAGAACGATTTTCTGGTGTTGGATCCTCGGTAGGGCCAATAGGTTTGATTAATCCTCGATCGTACAGACGGTCGAAAGCAACATCGTAGGTCATTCCAATGGGTGTGAAATCTCGCCTGGGTTTCCTTTTAGATCCTTGATTGTCCATGGCTAAGACACCATTATGGTCAAAGGTACTAACATTATTACTAGAGTGGGCGTTTTCGGAAGAAGAAGGATTGTCGTTCTTCTTTCCTTTCCAGCCAACGTGGTTACTATTGTTAGTAGCTTTTTGCTTTGCGAGGTCATCTTCGATTTCAATTCCGATGTCATAAACGGCCTTGAAAGTATCCAAGTTGTGTTGATATTTTAAGTGTTTCGAATACTTCTCTTGGAGATTCTTGATAAACATCCTCACAGACTCCTTTTCGGTGGGGACTTCAATCATCTTAGCGGAAGTTTCCCTCTACTTATTAAAGAAAGAAGTAAAACCTTCATTCTCTTTTTGTCTTAGCATCTCAAGTTGTCTATGATCAGTTTCAACTTGAATATTGCACTTGTACCTATCAATGAAAGCGTTTACTATCGATTCCCATGTAGAGGTTTTCTCTTTGTCAAGGGAGAAGAACCATTGTTGGCAAACGATTTCAAAAGATAGTGGGAATAGAGAGGGGAAAGCCTTCTTATCGATACCCTTAATGTTCATTATAGTTTCGAAAGCTCTTAGATGAAAATAAGGGTTATCAGTTGCCTTGAATTTAGGGATGTCAGTGGCGTTGAACTTATGCGGAAGAAGTTCCTTGTCCAGCGAGACCCCTTGTGAGTGTGAGTAGCTTCAGTGTCTCAGTCACGTTAGTTAATTGACTCCTAAGTTCATTAACTTCCTCTTGAGTTGTCATTATCTTCTTAGCCTTCCTCTTTTAACGAATCGGTTTATCAAAAAGTGAGACTTGAACAAAGAGGTTGTCCTTGATTAATCGCCCTTCTTTCCTCGACCAGGTACTATGGAAATGGAATTTGGGGATATTTATTGTTAATTATTTGACTCAAACTTTATTCAACATGCAATGGATGGAGGAAGTGAAGAAATATTGGAATAGAATGTGAAGGAAAATGATGTAGATGGAGGGATATGAAGAATTAGGAATAAAATGTACCCCCCAACTCAAATGACGAAAAAAAGACCGACTCATGCATGAACCTAATACATGGTCATGGGGATGTAGAATCGAAGTGTTTTCTAAGACTAGTGAGTGTAGGTGACATGTTAAGACTCTTGTCATGACCATGTGGCTAGACTCAAGCAAAGACTAAATCAAGATTTCACGTATATGCATTAAACTACAGAGAATGTGGTATTTTAGTCATAACTTTTTTATCTGTGACTCTGATTTGGATGAAACCAACTCCAAATTAAAGATAAAACTCGGGGCTACAGATCCATAGGTTGTACGACTCGTAGTTCTTTCTAGAACTCCGGCTATGACCAAAACAAGTTGACGTTTGTGCAGTATACTGGAATAAAAATCCGGGTTGACTTAAAGGAACTATGACTCGATTTTATGTTTATTTATTAGCTCAAATTAATTAATTAATTAATTAAACAGAGTCCTTTAGTCATTAATCAGTTTATTTAGTCTTAACACAAGTCAAACAAACGGTTAGGAAAAATCACATAGAGTATGCACAACAAATAATGCATAATTAGTCAAGTAGGCACAATATGATGCAATGAGTTTGCAACCTAACCATGGCTGTAGTTCTCTAAAGTTCGGGATATGGTTTAGTCAATAGAGGGTCCATGGTTAATTGTCCGGATGCACCGCGCGGAAGCCTAACCGTGAAGGGTTGGCGCGAGTGGATGGGACACCGCGAGCTTTAGAAAAAACTCGCTTCCATGGTTTGGTGAATTCAACAATCTCGGATGTACCCTTTGTTTCACGGAGCGTTCAATCAGGTAGATGGAGCATGAATTCCCAGAGGGTTATGTCCATAGGTAGAACACATATGGGTTTCAGAAAAGTGAGAAAAAATTCAATCAGGAAGTAGGATCGAGCAAACAATACGAAAAACCAGTCGAAATTAGAACACATATTTCTGGCTCGGTATTGGGGGAAATTGGCGCCATCAATCAGAGACTGGCGCCAGCTTTTAACTGTAGCGCCTGGCGCCAATGCTGGCGTCTGGCGCTACGGCTAAAATGCTGGCGCCAATGCTCTGGTCATTGGCGCTACTTCCCACATGCCTCAGCAGCTTTCTGTGCTCGATAAAATTTTCCAGTTTCGCGCGGTGTTATTTCGGTTTTAGTTGTGAAAGATATTTCTCAAATTTCCTACGTGTAAAATCCTATGTTTTTAACTCATTACGGATGGTCTTTCCAATGAGATCTTTTTTATGCATATGACAATAATGTTAATCAAAATTACGCACATGAAATACTTAGAACGTTTCGAGTCTCATCCACTCATTCTAAATCATTGCCGAAACAAATTCAGGAATTAAAATAGAAATCCTCCCCAGTGGAGTCGCAAAAAACTGTAGGGAATAAATTTCAACCGTTAATCCCATGCTTGAACCCCACTGTGATCATACACTAAAGTACGGTGGCATCCAAAAGGGAAGAAGATGGAGCAAAAGAGTCGCCAACAAGTTTTAGGAACTTGTAAACCGTTCACAGGGTTAAGGTTACACCCCTTAACGATCCAAGAGATCGTCAACTTCATAAGGTCTAGAACCAAATAAGGGTTCGGGATGAAGGTACAAATCCAACCTAAAAGAGATTGAACCTGCCCTAATATCTATGTTGGTTAACATGCAATCAATAGGATTAACCCTAAACCTGTTTATCTATGTTGGTTGAATATTAATGCACAAATAAACTATTATTGGCGATCACTTGAATTATAATCAAATTAACCCTAAACAAGATTATTAATTATCTCTTATTAAGCGTGATTGCAAGTACCAAATTCCCTTTAAACATGCATAAAAGGTGTGATCAAGCAATAAATATAAAAATCAAGCAACATAATAATCAATATCATGATAAATAATTATCATAATAATAAAATTATAATCATAATCAAAACAATAATAATCATAAATAAAATAATCATCATCAAAATAATAATAATAATAATAATAATAATAATAATAATAATAATAATAATAATAATAATAATAATAATAATAATCATCATCATAAATTATAACAATTATAATCATAATCATAATCATGTTAATATTAAAGCATAATAATAGCAAGATCCTAGGCATGATACTAACAAGATAAATAAAAAACCCTAGCATGTCACTAAGCAATAAAAATCAAATCTTTAACCTTAACATGATACAAATAATCATACATATTAGGAAGAACATAGGAAGCATTGCAAGAATCATAATAAGCATATTTGATATTATAACCTTTTCCCTAAACATGATACTAGGAATATAATAATAACAATATAAACATGATTTCTACATCATAATATCAATAATATCAATTAAAGCACTTACTTTGATGCCTTGTACCTCTTTCTAATAACAAAATACACACGTTAGTAACTTTAAGGAAAATAATAAATCAAACAATTAAATTAAATAATTGAAAGAGAGATTTGGGACCAAATCCTCAGAAATTAAATTTTTCACGTCTAGGGCGAAGACAACTTCGAATATGGCTAGGTGTTTCTAAATCATGCGAATGCGGAATTTTGTATGTAAACAAAGTTTAGAAAAAGAAAGAGAGAGATGAATGAATTAAGAGAGAATTAGAGAATTAATGATTGCGAATAAAAACTGATTGTAGGTGAGAATTCGTGAGAATTGGTGAATGAAAACGGAGTTTTTTTAATACGTTATTTATAGAGAAAATCAGCCAAAAAGATAAAATATCAAAACAAAGCACTTGGCGCACGCAAAACGAGATTGGCGCACATAAAACAGAGCTAGCGCCAGCACTAGCTTATTGGCGCCAGGCGCCAATGGCTAGCACCAGGCGCCAATGGCTAGCGCCAGGCCTGGTTCCAGGCGCCAGGCCTGTTTTCAACACGTTTTCGAAAATTAGATAAGTTTGCCGTACTGGAGGATAAAATCGTATTATTTCCTCGAAAATGCTATTTGATTTTGATTAAAACTCTGAAAAGTCAACAAAAGTCAATTTATCAATGCTAATTGAATTAGGAATGAAAAGAACCTTCTAAAAGAATCTAGAAGACTAAAACCATTCCTAATTGCATTAGGAATTATAAATCATATTAGACCCTCCCCTAGATCATTGGGCCGCATATAAGGCTCAAACTGGGCCATGTTTAGTAAATTGGCCATAACTTCCTCAATATCATCGGAATTGGGCTTATAATATATCGTTGGAAAGCTCTTGTCAAGCCCTATCCAACTACACTACTATTGGACCCATATCATGGACCAACCAAACTGGATTGGCTGTTTTCTTAAAATAAGTTTTCAAAAACAGAGAGAAGAGAAAAGAAATTAAAAACTATCCGCAACACTAGACTTTCTACACTTTCGCTTCATTCGATTATGATTCGACGTGAAAGGTACTCATCACCGGGTTTGGTTTTGGGGAGACACAAATGGGTGTCTACAGGTACCACATGAGATGATCAGCAATAATAGAACGCATTTCCAAGCCGAATGCGCAGAATTATTACATAAATATCATATTAAGCATCATAGATCATCACCTTACAGACCACAAACAAATGGTGCGGTCGAATCGGCCAACAAAAATGTGAAAACTGTCATCGAAAAGATGACAAAAAATTACAAGGATTGGCCAAGTAAGCTACATTTCGCGCTTTGGGGATATCGAACCTCTGTTCGTACATCAACGGGGGCTACCCCTTTCTCTTTGGTGTATGGAGTTGAAGCTGTACAACCAATTGAACTCGAAATCCCTTCTCTTCGAATCGCATTGGAAAGGCAACTAAATGAAGTCGACTGGATTAGAGCAAGATATGAAAAACGCTTGGCAACTTTGCATCATGTCCAAACCTACCAACAGCGTATGGCGCGACATTTTAATAAAAAAGTCAAGACTAGGAACATCAAAGAGGGTGACCTGGTGCTTAAGGCACTTCGTAAAAATGTGTTAGATCCAAGAGGAAAATTCAGACCAAATTGGTCAGGCCCGTACATTGTTAAAACCATCTTGTCTGGCGGAGCGGCACAATTGGTAGACATGGACGGTAACGGTTTCCACAATTTAACCAACTTGGATCAACTCAAGAAATTCTATGCCTAGTCGCATGGGTTCATGACCCAATAGAGCTACGTTTGGCCTGATTCCTTTTTAAGGATACGTAGGCAACCCCTCAAGGAGGCTCGGCCAATTCAAAAAATAAAATCCTCCCTCTGTCGATCAAGTATACGCATCAGTTTAGCATTGCGTCACGACTAAAAAAAAAAGGGACCTCTGCCGCGACACGGGAAATCCCACCGTGTCACGGTACAGTCCACCGTGGCACGGTGGACCTGAAAAAAAAAATTTGCAGTGACGCGGGAATTTGCAACGTGTCACGGGATTTTTCACCGTGACACGGTGGAATTTTAGGTTTTCCGATTTTTTTTAGTGACGCATTCTTTGTGAATTCATTATTTGTTCGAGGTTTTATTTTCATTCTTCCATTGCGTCCGACTCCTTGACTCGGATAAATAAATAAATAAAAAAAAAGTCATTGTAATTTTTTTATTTAAGGCTAAAATAAATATGCTATTATTGTTGAAATAAATGTGACTACAATTATTGGCATCATACTCCTTATTTTAAATAAAAAAAATTATAAATCATAAAAGTAAAGCAATACAATCAGAATGCCACTGACCATAGAAAGAAGATATGAGCCGGGTTATGTTCATGCACTTGATGATGAACAAGAACCACAAGAAGAAGATGAAGAGCCATGGTATACGGACATCCTTAATTATGTGACAAGAGGAGAATACCCTCCTAATACTGATAAAAGGGCACGCCGTGCTTTGAGGATCCTTGACTCGGATAAATAAATAATAAATAAAAGTCATTGTAATTTTTATTTTTAAGGCTGAAATAAAGGTGCTATTATTAAAATAAATGCAACTACAAGTATTGGCATCATATGCCTTATTTTAAATAATAATTATAAATCATAAAATGCAAAGCACTATTAATCTAATCTCTCTTCTCTTTAGGAACATCCTTCTCTTGCTCAATTAGGTCGGCCTTCACCATTAATGTGTCTTTTGTAGCCCGAACCGTCACACCCCTAGTCGAACTTTCACCCCTTTCACCTTTCTTAAAATTCTTCGGTTGTTTCTCTCTATAGACCATCTTCTCTTTACCCTTCCCTTTCACATAATTTTTCCTTTTCGGCATTATAGGAGTGTTAAACTCAATCCCTTGTGCTCTTGGACCTAGACGATCTTTAGGAGGTGCTTTCTTATTTCCAAACGACTCTTCACATCAGACTTGCGTGATCCGAATCGTTCCCTCCTACTTCTAGGGTTCAACCATGCCTTGTATGCACTAGATAAAGGAGGAGGAGCTTGGTCATTTGCAGAAACGGTCCACAAAGGTCTTCCAATCCAGTAAGTCTCGTACTTGTGAACGTTACTTTCATGCAACGATACTTCACGAGGACTATTGTTATAGCGTGGAACTACTTGTTCAAGTCCATACTGCCACATCAGTCGAGAAGGACAATAAAAAGTCAGTTTTGAGATACTAGGAACACGACAATATGGAGTATCATTCGTACCAACCATCCTAGTAAGCCTCCACCAAGGCACCACCCAACGAATGGAAAATTCCCTCTTTGCAAAGAAATTTTTCCAGTCTTCATACGACATGTTCACAGAGTAATTCTTTTTCCTGCGGACTAGGTCGTTAGGGCCATATTTTTCAACATCATCGGGGGCTTCGAAAAGTTCTAAACGCTCCATCAACAAAATCTGCAAAAAAAAAAAAAAAAAAAGAAAAAGTGCAGATTCCCGTGACACGGCAAACTACACCGTGTCACGGCAGACACCCACCGTGACGCGGTGCCTGTTTTGTGTCACGGGGGCTAATCAGAACGTATTTTTAACTGCAGCAGTACCAGAGAGCCCTTCTTGATGGCTTTCCGGTCAGCTTTTGCTTCGTCAAGGCCACGAAATGTCTCTCCAAGGCACGTAGGCATAGGAGATCTCCCAGATTCGACATGTTCAAGCAAAGACGCTAGACAAGCATGTCCTACCCTACCGTTTGCAAATAAAAGCTTGCTAAACATGCAAAAAATATATGCCCTTCTACGATATACATGATAAGACTCAGAGATAGGCCGATTAAAATATAAATTTGCAAGTTTTTCTAAGTCTACCTCATTACCACACACAATTCTATTTAAATCTAGATATGTTAGATTCAGATGGCGTTCAAAATCTTGGTAATGATATTCGCGTAGGGTAGGCATGGAAATAAGATTTCTAGCAGGAAATCCAAAGATTGCACCAAATTCCTCCGGCAGGGGACAGATTTCATCGTAATCGAATTTGAAACAATGTGTTTCTAGACTCCAATAGTCTAATGCTGCCCTAAGAAAATCATGTTCAATCGCCACATGCCTCAGGGCTAGTAAACCCCTGACATGAAACAATTCTAACTCTCTTTTGTCAGCATTGGTCAAAGCATAAGACCAGTCGCGCAATGTATTATCAAAATTCTGAGACATTATTATTGAAATATGAAATTCTAATTATTTTGTGTTTCGTAATTATGCATATCATGAATATACTGGTCCTATTTTATAGCAAAAGCGCTCGGAACTACTCAGAAATTATCTTTTCGTACGCGTAAACCACACCGTTGTAGAATACGCGCACCGTGACACGGGGAATCCCACCGTGTCACGGCAAATTCCCGTGACACGGCAGTTTTTGCCGTGACACGGTGTACAATGCAGTGTCGCGGCACCCCACACGTTTTCTTTTTTATCTTTTCCCGTACCTATCCGGATTTTTTTTAGTATTTTATCTTCACCGTTTACTTTTCAGTTTTCTGGGAGTTTCATTCCTAATAAAATTCTCATCTTTTTTATTTTTATTTTTATTATTTATTTTTTATTATTTATTTTTATTTTTTACTTTAGTTTTCATCCTTTTTATTTCTATCTTCTCTTTTTCATTTATAATTACTTGTTATTCTATTTATTTTTTTCCTTGTCTTTTTATTTCTCTTTCTTTTGGAGAATGTCTGTACCCTCCACTTACTCCACTTACGTTTTTTGTCGCGTCATTAATAAATACACGATCACACACAATGAGTCTCAAGCACACACTAACACACACTAATAAATGCATAAACTGTGATTAATATACAAAATGAGTCATAATAAATAAACAGCGTCAAGTGTCATCACGGTATGTACAAATAAAGACCCTTAGTCAAAAGTTTGCAGAACTAGAAGAGTTAGGATCAGTATCATCTCCACCCTATGAATACGGGATTGGTGAGCCAAAGAGTCCCGCCATCATCCGAGTACGGGGAGTAGTGTCCCTACTAGTCCATGTGACTCCAGCAGCAGTCAAACTCAAGGCAGGACCCGTCCAACTGGAAAATGGTGTAGACTGACTCAAAGACACGGGAATCGTCGGTGGAGGCATCATACCATACATCGGAACTGAGAACAAGCCCGACACCGGTGGAGGAATCCCAGACGATGGAGCTGAAAATAAACCAGGATCCACGGGAGTCAAAACAGGCCTAAACTCAGGCTGTGAAGGCTGTGAAAACGACTGCCGCTGCCCCTGACTCTGACCTTGAAAGTGCTAGGAAGACTGAGGCTGCCACTGAGCCTCCTGAAACGGCTGAGTAATCTGAGGCTCTCGCTGAGACTGAGAATGCCGATGAACCGCAGGAGATCGTCTACCACGACCAAGCTCCTCCTCGTCCGAGCCTCTATGCCTCGAGCACAAGCGGGACCTTTGTTGCTCCTGAAAGATACAAAAATCAAAAGGCGTCAAAAAATGAAAAATAAAACAAATGGTAGAAGTGGAAAAAATGAGCATACCTCAAGAACATCGCTAGAACTGCTCCGACAACTCGCACCACACCGAAGCTTGATGATGCAGTACTTCAGAGTGTCAACTAGCTTCATGAATCCCATCATTTCTGGGCGGTTAGGCTGAGAACAAAACAAGGAAAAATCAGTAACAAGCGGTGTTAAAAGGATGAATAATGCATAAAAAACTTACCGGCTCAAAAACCTCGGGCAGAGACTCCTGCGCCTGTCTGTAACCCTCTGGCGTGTTAGCAATGTGTTCCTCGGTAATACCAATCGGCCCTGGGTAGCGGACAGACTGAGGCAGAATCTCGATCCTCCCCATAGGGCGAACAGTCGTCTGAAAATACGATTGAATAATCAAGTTATTCGACTATTTAAACAGAGACTAGTAACAAAAATCCTCAAAAGAAATCATACCTCAGGAAGGCGGGGTGATAAGGGTAATTTATGTTGCTATTTTAAAGAGTTTTCTAGTTAGTTTATCATAGTTTTTATATATTTTTACTTGGTTTTAATAACGTTTTACTACATTTGTCACGATTGCGTGTGAAATGTCGTTATTGCTCAATTTTGGCTTTTCTTGCATAATTTGGTTGCTTATGGCATTAGATTAAAATTTATTAATTTATTCTTATGTTTAGGAACACTTGGATAAGTTCATTGCTCAAGATTGAAGAAATATAAAACATAAAAGAACAAGTAATGAAGAAATGTGCACATGATTTGCAATGATCAAACTTCAAACGCCTATATCTTTTGATCTACAAAACATTTTGGGGCGATTTCAATTGGATATGAAATCTTATCTTGAGAGCTTTCCAACGACATGTCATATTCCTAATTCCGTTGTAAAACGTGGGAGATATACTCATTTGAAACTGAGCAGTTTGCCCAGTCCGATAGGAACGGGCGCGCACCCTATGAGGAGCGCCCGCTCCAAACTTTCTGGAACGATTTTGCCATATTTTTCTGCATCTAGGAGCGCCCGTGCACGAAATTGGGGCGCCCAGCCCTTTGCGCGCTGCTCGACTTTTTGCTGAGCTTCCTAGGCAATTTAGAAAGGGGTATCAATAGATTTTTTGCTCATTTTAGAGGGAGGAATTCATTTCTTCAGTAGTTTTTAGATTAGTTTTAGGTTTTTAGAGAGAGAAACTCTCAAATTTAAGAGAGAGAAAGTGAGAAACACAATGGTTTTCATGGATTTTTGATAATCAAAGGAGGAATTTGATGATTTGAAGATCTCCATCTTATATCAATGAGCATTCTTACTCTCTTTTCAATTTAAGCTTTCTTTAATTGCTTTGTTAATCATGTTTGAGTAGGTTTCCTTCTACTAGGTGTTGAGTGAAGCTTTGTAATGTTTAATTGATTTATTTGAGATAAATTTGATGATAATTGTGTGACTAAATTGATTGAATTGATAATTGTTAATCATGTTTGAGTAGATTAGATTGATCTCCCATGATAGCTGTTATTTGATACAATTTTAGAGTGATTTCGAACCTTGTTTACTTGGTATATTGGCATTTTGGTTCACTTTTACTCTATTTTTGTTCAACTTTTGCGTATCCCTTGCTTCACGGGTTGTTAGTGTTTTTGTTGGGTTTTTAGGTTCAAAGATGACCATTTGAGGCATTTGGATGATAAACCGAGGTTAGAAGCCAAAACAATGGACCAAAACCAAAGAAAAGTGAAGATAAAGGCCTTAGAGAGTCTGCACGGACGTGCAAAGTATAGCACGTCCGTGCAGAAGTGTTCCAGCAAGGCCTGCACGTCCGTGCAGGAACTTCAGCACGTCCGTGCTTGATCCTGCACGTCCGTGCAGGTTGCTCAGCCCAAATCAGTTTCAAAACTGACTCTACTGATCAAGGCCTGCACGTCCGTGCCATATTTGGCACGTCCGTGCAGGATGCCCTGACTAAAACAGTACGTTCTGCCTCCCAGGTGCATGCCCGTGCCAAACTCAGCACGTCCGTCCAGGTATAGCTGCACGTCCGTGCCCACCTCAGCACGTCCGCTGACCTGTAGCCGTGCCTGACTCTTGTTTTCTCCATCCTTTTTATTTGGGGGTCTTTATAAATAACCCTTTGAGCACATTTGTACGACATCCAAGTTTTTAGTGCTTCCTCTTAGTTTGCAATTGTAGAAACACAAATATTCTCAAATCATTAGTTAGATTATAATTATTAGCTTGGAAATTTCATTTTCAATCATTGTAGAAGACAAGTTCCACCATTGATATTCAAGTTGAAGCTTCTAGTAACATTTTCTCACTCTTCTCTTCCATTTTAATTGCTTTGATTGTTAATTATCTTGCTTAATTCTTGTATGCTTAGATTGTTATTTAGCTTAATCTTTAGTTAATTCTTGTTCATGAGTTACTTGAAATCCTTAATTGCTTTAATCTCCATGGATTGTGAGTAGTGTAATTTTCTAGGGTTTGGGTAAAACCCTCAATGTAGTCACTAATTACTTGTTGCATGCGTTAATTTGGTAATTGTTGGGTGTTAATTAGTTGAGCTTAAGTGGTTTAATTGCTTAGTTCTTGTATATGGCCATTGCTAGAACTATTATCTAAGCTTTCTCAACAAAGGATCGAGAGATGAACTTGAGTTAGCTCCCTTATGATTAATTGACTTGAAATGCCATGAGAATAGGAATTTCCAGTCAAGGGAATATTTTTGTCATCGTGATTATGCTTTAATACTTGTTTTATGCTTTGTAACTACGAGAGTAGGTTGTATTCATAATTCGAGTAATCCCTCTAGCTTGAGATAGTAGTTGGGTGCTTTAGATGACTTCCCCTATATTATCCCCTCAAATTACCATTGTTTGCTACTTGCTAATTGTGATTTGTGACGAAATTGAGTGGTATATCCCAAGCCCTAGAACTCTCTAAATATTGTTAATCTCCCCATAGCTTTAGTTGACTTGAACTAGTACTTGTTACATAAAACCAAACCAATTTCGACTTCATTTAGCTTATTTATGCGGTAGTATTTTGGTGGTTGATTCAACGCCTCTCTTGGGTTCGACCCTTTCTTACCCTTGCTATTAGCTAGTGAGACCAAGATAGGACTTTATCTTTGGTAGGCTCGACGACGACCTATCAATAGAAAACTTAATTGCATATTAGTTCTAGTTTAACAAGGGGTGCTGAATTAGAATTGTTATATTTGATTGCATATTGGGTAAATTTCTTCTATGCACCTAGTAAATGAGAGATCTAGGATAGGAATTTGAGAGATTGCTCTTGAGTGTAATTAATTCCCATTTTAATTCTTTCTTTACATGATTGATTTTCAAATGGATTCTCATTAACTTGTTAATTGTTCAAAGTGGATCTTTACCCCTAGTAGACTTTATAATATTTGTTCTTTATATGTGTGTTAGTGTAGTTGTAGTGTCCACTATCCATAAACCGACTTCGGTGTAGCTTAAGCATTAGATTAAGAACAATCTAACATTACCTTTCCTTGTGGTTCGACTCCGAACTTACCAATAGACTTGTTTAGGGGTTAGTTTAGGATTATAATAAATTTTGTTTGGCCGTGAGGAGGTTAGTCAACGACCTAATTTTCCCGCGCTCACGGGGTGGAGGAGCCAGAGAGGGAAGCAAGTGCTGCGCATAATCACCCTCCATGTGCACAAGCTCTTGCTAAGGAAAAGTGTAGCGCTCTCCCCTGCTTATCAACTCCCTAAGCAAGTGCGAGTCCAGCATCGACTCCGGTGGAGATGAGGGCACCACAAAGCGATCACCACTATGCTGACGAACGACACGCTCTCCCAAATACCAGACAAAGCGTCCGGTACCAACCAAAATGGTGCGGTGCGCTGAAAGATGCAAGGCCTCGGGAAGATTAGTCATCCCGGCCAAAGGACGATACTCGACATCAATGGCAACCTAAAAACCATAAAAAGTCGGCATGAAACACCGGAAATAACGTCAAAGAGAAAATAACAGGTAACAAAACTAATTCTTACCCCAACAGAAGAGGTGCCTCGGCGTAGCAGCCCGCGCAGCGCAGGGACAGACTCCACCCGTGACTCTCCTTGGTCACGCCAGCTGGCCCCGACAGGGAAATCATGAACCGCTCCACGACGCCGTCGAGGAGCCAAGCCTGGGAATTACTCGTAGAATCATAGCTGCAATGAAAAGTAATCTTTGAGCACATGAGTCGAACAAATTAAAATAAAACAAGAAGAGGAAAAGATCATCACCTCTACGACTCTCCATAGACCGTAGACAGTGATGGGAGACTCGTCGTTCAGCTGCCGACAGCCATGACGTAATAACAAGAGAAGGTCGGCGTATCCGAGGCTAGCCCAGCTATAGGATCCTATCTCACTGATCCTGACTAAAGAAGGGAGGTAGCAAAGGAGTGCGCGTGAACTCCTATCATGAGAAAGAGTCATGGAGATCAGAATCAGAATGAAGATCCGCACTCGCTGCTCAGCCGATGTCTCCTCCATGTCAAAGCCACGAGCTAGAACTAAAGCCTGCTCCGATCGCCCGCTCTTAGGACCACCTCGAGACACTGGCCGGGTCCTGATATGCTGAACGATCGGACCTAACAAATCGGGTGCCTCAGCCGCTCCCCAACAAAGATCAGACATCTGAGCTACGACCCAGTCAGTGAAGCGTAGCCCGCTAATCATGCTGAAGTCCAAAGGGGCCACTGTCATCCCCCCCAAGCAAAATGAAAGGTGTTGGTAGTATCCCAGAAATACTCCAACAATGCGTGAACAACCGTCGCACCGCAACCCCGGGGGCTGCGAAACCCTACGACCGCCGAATAAAAATCCACTAAACCAGCCGATTCCCATAAGGCGTTCGTAGCAGGATCCCTCGTGATAATCTGGTGAAGTCAAGGAATCAAATCTCCAGCTCCAGAACTGTGGTGGCGAAGCGTGCCGTCAACTATGCCGGCAAGTGGGCGATGAGAAACGTGGTTCTCACGATAGAAAACCGACTGGTATGGAGTCCACGGAGGTGGAACCCACCAACCTCTACTCGTAGAAGCCCGAGGCTCGGACTCTAAGACATCGTCATCCATACCCTCGGGAATAGTAGGAGTGTCCTCCCGAAAAGCCTGACGCCGGCCATGGGTGGAAAGATCGCGATCTCGTCGCCTAGGCATGGTATTATAAAAATAAAAATCTAAATGCTTAGCATCATTTCCTAAGACATTTAATTCGAGTTTCATTTTAATAAAAAATCTAAATGCTTAGCATCACTTCCTAAGTTATTTAGTTGTTTATCGCATTATACACTAAATTTTTACCTCAAGGCTAAAAATTGGCGAAATAATGGAATTAGTTATAGTATTTAGTTTCTCCATGACAAACTAATACTACAGTTCTCCTAGCCGCATGGTACTATGTTCTCCATGACGATATAGTACATACACGAAATATGTTTTAAAATTGCACAAAATCAATGAATCAACACATCATGACATATTTTACAAGATCTACCACCAATATTTCACCATTTCAAGTGCAAAGAAGTAGCATGAACAACAAGAACGTCATTTCACAAAAAGTAGTACCCAAAAATGGTGATTTGCTCAATTCTCCATCAAATCATGCAATTTTTGTCTCAAATTTCACACAAACACACATACATACATATACAAGTAAATTCATGGCAAGAATTTCAACATAAAACCTCAAAATCAAAAATCCCCAAATTAATTTTTTTTAAGGTTTTTACATGAAATTACTCATTTGAAGCAAATTCAAGACAAAAATCAAAGGAAACTTACATGGATCCTTGTGGAGAATCGAAAATGAAGGAAGTAGCAAAAAAAATTAGAGCAAAAGTGATGAGAATTTGAGCCCCAAAGCTCGAAAAAACCGTGAAGACAGTAGCACAGGCAACCGCGACACGATTAGTCAATGTCGTGACACGCTGAGCGGGTTCCGTGTCATGGTGAACCTGGGATGCGACAGAGCTCCGACGACACCAGCGGCCATTTCAGGCGACAGCAACAGCAGCACGACGGTAAAGCAGCAACGAGCAACAACAAGTTTCAGCGAAAACAAAAATAAAAAAAAGAAGAAGATGAAAACACAGGGATGCCGTGACAAGGTTAGTGACCCTGTCCGACGGGAAACAACTCCGTGTGCCGGTGTGTTTTTGCCGCGGCTCGGTAATTTGAGAAGAGAAAAAAAATGGAGAAGGGGAGTGCGGAAATGGCAGAAGAAGCTTGAATTTAAAGAAAGAAAAAGCATCCCGTTTCCCGTGCAAGGGTTTCTGTTACAATGTAACGGTAATATATTGTGTGGTGCACATGGTCTGACTTGTCAAAGATGCCAGTTAACTGATTTTCAGCCAACTAATTTCCCGCGCTACAGGAATATGCTCCGCGTGATGGGAATCCGCTGCCGCGTCACGGGAATCAGCTCCGTGTGACGGGGACGCGTGCCGTGTCACGGGAATCCATTTCGTGACACGGTGGCTTTGTGCCTACCCTACATAGCGGTTTGCAAATATTCCTGGCATTTTGACTAAAATTGCACGATTTTCCACGAAAGTGGGACAGTTATTTTTTCACTGGAATTACGCGGAAAATTCTAACTGATACTTAAAGGGGACTAAAATTACCATTTTACCCCTAGCAAGCATCACAGTTTATTTTTCGACATTTTAAACACCTAATATGGTCGGATAATCGATTTGAAGGTGTGAATCATCTGCGACCCACGTTCGGGGATAATCGAACCATCATACACTTGCAAATTTCTGCGATTATAGTAGTCGTCGGTTTTCCTCAGGCTTGGAAAGCGTTATCGGTGGATTTTGCTTCAAGCATAGAAAACTGCCAAGTCGGCTTTCCTCAAGCATGGAAAGCGTTATCGGTGGATTTTTCTTCAAGTATAGAAAACCGCCAAATTCCTTTGTCGGCTTTCCTCAAGCATGGAAAACGTTATCGGTGGATTTTTCTTCAAGTATAGAAATCCGCCAAATTCCTTTGTCGGCTTTCCTCAAGCATGGAAGGCATTATCGGTGGATTTCTTCAAGCATAGAATGACACCAAATTCATACGTCGACTTTCCTCAAGCATGGAAAGTATTATCCGGTAGGTTTCTTCAGGCTTAGAAAACTACCAAACTCTTCAGTCGGCTTTCCTCAAGCATGGAAAGCGTCTCAACAAATGTCACCCGGTAGATTCCTTCAAGCATAGGAAGCTGCCAAACTCATTTGTCACCGATACACTGGTGCCAGATACGTATTATATCCTTTTACTCTTTTATCTGTGGAATTAACATTTTTCTGCAGGTATTAGTGTATACAGAGTGATTTAGGATCGCAGAACATCTTAAATCATTCTCCGTCCCTATCGACTACTTTGACTATCGTTTTCGAAACTGACGTTTCTACAAACTCAGTCAAAGTGGGGGCTTATGTAGACACCTAAAAATGTCTCCCCAAAACCAAACCCGATGATGAACAACCTTTCACCGCCACTATTGGTCGGGTTCAGTATTTAATCCCGAGAATGCTTAAAAAATCGTATTTGATTAAATTTATATTTTTTAACAGTCCATGGATTAGTCTTGATGTTTGGTAAAAGCATAGTTTTAATTTTAGCCCAAACTTATTATTTAATTTTAGCCCAAACCTTTTTATTTTATTGTTTTATTAGTTATTTTTAGCCCAAACCTTTTATTTATTTATTTAATTATTTTCTTATTTTAGCCCAAATAATAATAAATCAGGAAATGGCCCGAAATTATCAATTGGCACTTAAAATGCTGAACGAAGTTAGGGTTAAAAATGTATTTAGACGGAAAAGCGGGCTGGGAATTCCCGCGCAACGGCAGGTACCCACCGTGTCACGGGAATCATTCCCATATGACAGTGGGATTTCCCGTGACACGGGAAATCTGCCGTGACACGGGAAATTCTGTGGCTTTTCCGCGTAAACCCTTAACGCGTTTTCTTCCCCGTTTATTGAAAATTTCTCGCGTCACACCAAAAATACACCGTGTCACGGGAAAGCTTCCCGTCTGACGGTGGGACTTCTCATGTCACGGTACAGATTTTCGTGTCGTGGGATACTTTTTTAGGGTTTTTATCATTTTAGGGTTCCGTGTGCTCCCTCGGCACATTTTTTCTATAAATACCCCCTCATTTCTGATGTACGGGGCATTAATTAATTCTCTAGATTATTTTTCTCTCTTCTATGCTTTAGCCTAAACACTAGCCTACCCTTATTATTTCAAAATTCCTTCTTCAAGTGCTCAAAGGAGTTCATACTTTACTCGTGGTTCTGTCCTTAAGCCAAGGCGTGAAAGGTAGAATTGTTTGAGGGTTTGGCCCCAAATCAACTCTACTTAATTTAATTTAATTTAATTATTGTTTTATTATTATTTCCTTGAATTTACTAACTCTTTTATTATTTTGTAGTTGCAAACAAACAGAATCAAAGTAAGAATTATGTTCCTTTTATTTCTATTATTCTTCTAACGATTTTATATTGTTGGAATTATGGTTAAATTGCTTCAATATTAATGTTTGTTCTATATTATATTTATTGATCACCATATTGCATGTTTAAAGTGAATATGTAATTGAAAATCACGCCTAATAAGATAATTTGGACAACCAGTTTAGGTTCCTTTTTAATCTTGTTGTTTAATCAAGTGATCACTAATATTTTAGAATTATGTGTTGCATTAATATTTAACCAATTTAGCCTAATAATAGTTTGGAGCAAATTGAATCTTTGTTTGTGTGCCTTTGAGATCGCAGGAATCACTTTTCACTATAAGAATCGAGTAGAGGCCAATACGGGCGAATGTGACTCCATGACTCACTTCGTACCATCATCCCCGATCCTCCTTTTGTGGTTCCGAACCATATGGAGTTAGTAATCTCATGGATTATGAATGGGGTGTAACCTTCATGGGTCAATCGTTATTGCCTTCGTTGTCCCTTTATTCGTGGTTGCCTTTTATGATCCGTGAACGGTTTACAAGTTCCTTAAAAACTTGTTGGCAGCTCCCTACATTCCTTGTCCCTAATCGTATATGTCAATTCTCACTTCCTATGATTTTCAAGCATATTCACCACAAGCTTTAACGTAGGCGCACTTCGAGCGACGCCTACAACAACGCTTTAAAATTCGTGCTTTATATTATTGTCTTGTTGTTAATTGTTTACTTAGGACAGGCAAAGAATATTGAGATTATTCCATTGTGTCCATAGTAGAGCAAATAGAGGGATGTCATTCACCCGCTCCTTTGGTTTTGGCGGAAACCGTTCTGTGCTTGAATCGCCTTAGAGGAGATTCTAACGAAAACGGTTTCACGGGAAGTCCACTCCTATTACACGTACGTTTTTTTTTCGGCGTTTATCAGCGCAAGTCAAGAAGTTGCGCTGGCATGACCAGCGCAATCTTCTTCGCTGCGCGCGGAGGATGCGCGCCACTGGTTTAGTTGTGCGCGCCACCTGCTTGTGTAACAAATCGCAAACTAAATTTTTTTCTCTATTTTTTTTCAGATTTGGCTCATGGAGCGTTTGCAAATTGTTGATCAGCCATAAAATCTTGAGGCTAATGGAGTACAGACATTCCCTTGACGTCAAATCCTTTATAAGCATAAGAACGAAGAGGAATGGACGTTGTTTTTCTGTCATGGGGTTCCTAACATACGTTTTGTGATTCCTTGGTGGAACATAAATAGTAATATTGGGAATAGTCTCAATTGCCCTTACATTAGGCTTTTTGGCCTATCTAGTACTACTTATATTTTTCCTTGTAGGGTAATGAGGTAATACGGGATGAGACAATTTATTCCCTTGCAAGATTGTGATGCCCCTAAGGACGTGACTTTTAAACCCGAAAGAATTGCTCGTTGGATGGAATATTGGTCAAGTCTTCCTAGGTGGGTAATACAAATCCTACCGCGAGTATTACATTATCTTCCTTTTACAAGGCTTGGATGAATGCGGCGGATAAGGGTGAATTAAACAAGGCTCGATCTGAACTTCAAGCCGCCACCGCTCACAATCCACCTTAGCCTTTGATGCATTCAACCACTACTACTCCTCCTAGTGGTCAAAACAAAGGAGTGAGAAGAAAATTAGACTTCTCATCCCCTAAGGCTCGTTCAAAGGAAACAAAAAGGAAAGCTCCCTCCAAACCCGGGCAACAAGGTGTGAAAATCAAATAACCTTCACCAAATACTCGCAAGAAAGCTCCAATAGTCAAAGGGAAAGGAAAACAGGTTGCAAAGGCCCCAATCCCTAAATTGAAAAACAATGTTTGGGTGAAGAAGATGAGTGTAGGGGAAAGCTCCAAGGTTTCTGAAAATGCTGCGATGGAAACTACTCCTCCATCATCTGTGACAATCAAGGACATAGTAAAACCTTAGAGTGTTACACATTTTTAGCATTAGTTTATTTTTTCAAATAAAGTGTAATCACTACTATGTTTTTTTTTCATTTACAATCTAGTTTAATAATGTCTCTCTTTTGAATTTTGAATGAAATAAAATGAGCTTTATATTTTTATATTTTGATATGACCGAATCATAAAGATTACCTACGTATTCGCATTACGAAATCAGGTCTTTGTGTAGTTCTAATGTTTTTTTTAATGTATTTTTTTAAATTTTCTTTAAGCTCTTAGATAGAAATTAAATGAAAAAAATTAATCAAACCTTTATAAAAGAACTAAATTAAAGTTTAATTTTATTTTCTGAGTATATGTTATATTTAAGAGACACCCTCTTTTTGCCGTAAGTAGAAATCGCAACTTCATTCAAACGCAAAAATTCGGGTTCGCAGTTCGTCATCAGGTAGCGCGCGCAACGTCTGCAGTTGCGCGAGTCTGTTGCGCGTGACATCCGCGCGCAACTCTTCCAGTTGCGCGCGACACCTGTGCTACGAATGTCTCGATTTTTTAAAAATTCTGTATTATTACTCCCCCAAGTGTGAAGATTTTTTCGTGATGTTCGAAAAAATTTGAACACTTAGAACGGCTTATTATTTCTAAATCACCCCCCATGTGTTATGTATTTTACCGTGTTATTCAGTAAAATGCATAACACTTAGAATCTTTCAATTTAATGTTAATTAAAATTGGTTGTGTGAGTGAAGGAGTTTTATCCAGATTTCATATGTAATATTTCTTAAGGCGATTAATGTTTATTAATCGGCAAATTTCATCTCCTTCAATATCCATTAATCTGACGGCTGCTCCTAATAAGATTTCAATTACGCGGTAGGGACCTATCCAATTAGGTTTGAATTTCCCTCTTGGATCGGTTGGTGGACCCCTAACCTCCTTTAGTACAAAGTCACCTTCTTTTATATTTCTAGGTTTGACTCTTTTATTAAAATGACGCGCAATGCATCTTTGGTAGACTTGTACATGATGCAAAGCTCTTAATCCTCGTTCATCGAGGAATGAAAGCTCTTCATACCTCGCTCTTACCCATTCAGCTTCCGGTAGCTTACTTTCAAGTACGATACGTATGGATGGTATTTCCAGTTCTAATGGTTGAACTGCATCCATTCCGAAAATTAAGGAGTATGGAGATACTACTATTGATGTTTGTATAGACGTTCTATAACCCCATAATGCGAAGTGTAGTTTGTTCGGCCAGTCTTTATAATTTTCTGCCATTTTTTAATGATGACTGTTATATTTTTATTTGCCGACTCTACAGCTCCATTCATTTGAGGTCTGTATGGTGATGAGTGATGATGTTTTACTTTATAACGAGTTAGGAGGGTCTCGACTTCAGCTTTGAATTGAGATCCCTGATCACTAATTAGTTCATGTGGAACTCCATATCTACAATATATGTTTCGTTCGAGAAACTTTGCGACATGTTTAGAAGTGATATTCATGTAAGAAGCAGCCTCAATCCACTTGGTAAAGTAATCAATGGCAACTAATACGTACTCGTGCCCTCCTGCTCTTGTTGGAGAGACTTTTCCAATTATGTCAATTCCCCAAGTCAAAAAGGACAAGGGGAAGGGAGATTGTATAGTTCGGATGGTGGAAGGTGTTGTAAATTAGCGAACATTTGGCACTGTGGACATTTTTTAACATATTGTACGCAATCATGTTCCATAGTGGACCAATAGTACCCTTGTCGTGAAATTATTTTTGAAAGCATTTTAGCATTCATGTGAGGTCCACAAACACCTTTGTGAGTATTTTCCATAAGGCATGTGGCTTCCAGTTGGCCTATACATAATAAGCCTTCTAATCCAATAATACACGCTTCACATTCTGCGGCATTATTAGTAACCTCAAAGTCTAATTTAATAGAGATTGGAGTATGTGCTCCCTCTGGACTTATGAGTAACACTCCTACGCCACATCCTTTTTTATTAGATGCACCGTCGAAGTACATTACCTTTTTTTTATCTTGTGTCATGAGAATCTCTTCATCTGGAAGATGAGGAGTTTCTGCACGACTTGTTTGAATTGGATGTTGTGCCAGAAAGTCGGAAATTACTTTTCCTTTCATTGATTTTTCAGGAATATATTTTAGCTCAAATTCGGCCAACATCACCAACCACTTAGATATCCTTCCTTGTATGGGTGGTTGTTCAAACAAATACTTTATCGGATTTTGTTGAGAAATAACATGAGTAGTGAGTGGTAACATATAATGTCGTAACTTTTTGGTTGCCCACACTAATGCTAGGCTTGTCTTTTTTAAGGTGCTATATTTTGTTAAGTTTCATATTGGATGAATTTCTTACTTATGTAATATATTGCACGCTCGTCTTTTTCTACCTCTTGTGCTAACATGGCGCCTTTGGCCGTGTTTGTAACTGTAATGTATAGTCTAGGAGGTAGTTCGGGTACTGGTGGTGCTAAAATTAGTTGACTTTTGAGATAATCTTTAATTTTCTCAAAGGCCTTTTGGCATTGATCGTCCCATTCATGTTTTTCCTCTTTTTTCAATTTTTTAAATACTGGCTCATAAGTCATAGTCAATTTGTTGATAAATCGACTAATGTGCTGTAGTTTGCCAAGGAATCCCCTAATTTCTTTTTCTGTTTGAGGGGGAGGCATGTCAATGATTTCCTTTATTTTAGAGGGATCAATCTCGATGCCACGTGTGCTTACTACGTATCCGAGTAACTTACCAGAAGTTACTCCGAAGGCGCATTTTTGTGAATTCAATCGCATTTTATATTCTTTTATGCTTGTGAAAAATTTGCGTAAAGCTTTTATATGTCCCATTCTATCTTTGGACTTTACGATCATATCATCCACATACACTTCTATTTCTTTATGCATCATATCATGCAAGAGAGTCGTACCCGTTCTTTGGTACGTAGCTCATGCATTTTTAAACCGAATGGCATGACTGTGTAGCAATACGTACCCCAAGGAATAATAAAGCATGTCTTTTCTTCGCCTTCTTTTGTCATTCAAATTTGGTTGTAACCTTGTATCCATCCATAAAAGATAACATCGCATGTTCAGCCGTGTGAATTACCGATATATCAATATGTGGTAGAGGAAAATCGTCTTTAGGGCTAGCTTTATTAAGATCCCTTAAGTCGACATACATGCAAACTCGTCCATCCTTTTTAGGGACTGGAATGATGTTTGCTACACATTCGGGGTAATTACATACGCGAATAAAACCGGCGTCCAACTGTTATTGTACTTCTTCTTTTATTTTTAATGCGACATCAGGTTTCATTCGTCGAAGTTTTTGTTTTACTGGTTTAGAAGTAGGGTTCAAGGGAATGGTATGTTCCGCGATTTCCCTATCTATTCCAGGCATGTCCTTGTATGACCAAGCAAACACGTCTTCGAATTCTTTGAGCGTCGATATGAGGGTCGATCGCTCTTCCGGATTTAGAGTTAAGCTAATTTTGACTTCTCTTTTATTTTCGTTAGTTCCTATATTAATTGTTTCAATTTTTCCAACGATAAGGTTCTTTTGTTCTCGTTCGTTCATTAGTTCAACCAATTTATTAATGTTATCATCTTCATTAGATTGATTGTTATAACAATCGAAAGATTCAAGAGAAGGCATATACTCGGAAATAGAGCTCATATTATTAAAATCAAAAGAGAGTAAATCAAGAGAAGAATCCTTTTTGGGATCTTCGTCCTTTGAACTAGAAAATAAAGACTCAGTAATGGTCACAAGGCCTAAATTTTCAGCTTCTCTAGAGTCTATAATAGATTCATCGTCCAATTCTTCAAACATCTTCCCTTCGCCTGTGACGATTTCCAATTTATCGCCTTTGTAATTCGTCCATTTGAAAGATTTCCTCCATCCATGCTCAAAAGTTTCGTTGGAAAGGGTGATCAAAAAGGTTGGGTCAAAAGCTTCATCTTGAATGGCGTTTTGATTGGTCATTGTTGCGACATGATTTTGCTCTAGTCCAAATAGCAAGTTAAATGCTTGCCCATCATAGCACCCTAGAGTTGGGTGTTTTGATTTAAAGATACTAAGATCGTCATCCAAGAAGTAGTAATCATGAAATATTTCAAATCCAGGCTTCTTGATTCCTTCCAAAACTAAGGGTTCTGAAAAGTCGTAGCATGGGTAATCTTTTCCCTCCCTAATGAATTGTCCATTAAGGGTTTGTTGATAGGATAGGAGTAAGGTGATTATCCCTTTCTTATTATTGTCTCTACGTGCTTTGTTTTTTGCATCGTGAGACTCCAATTCTTCTTTGGTTAGTTTATATCCCAATCCAAAGGAGAAGCTTTTCTTTGGGATAGGAAGTAAGAGAGATTTCTTCCTAATCATTTGATGAAGTGAGGATGATATTGCACCAAGCTCATGTATCCAAGGACGTCCAAGTAAAAGGTTGAATGTAGTTTTTATTTCTATAACATGGAATTCAACCATCTTTTGAATTGGGCCTGTGGTAATTGGTAGCTTAACAGTTCCACAGACCGATCTTCTCGAATTGTCATAGGCCCTAATGCTTTGTTTTGTTGATTGGAAATCTTTTTCTGGATTTAGGCCTAAGTATTTTGCCATTCATACGTTTACAGCTGACCTATTGTCTACCAAAGTTAGAGGGATATTTTATGCCTTGCATCCCACAGTTAAGTATAATGCATTGTATTAGGTAGTGTCTTTTGAAGGCAAATCATCATTAGTGAAAATGATTGACTTGTCGGATTTCTCACTAGTAAGCAAGCTAACGAGATCTTGAGGGGTTGTGTTTGTGCTTACAGACAAAGCCGTTAGAGCGTTCTTGAGAGAATTCCTATGTTCTTTAGAAGTACTTAAGAGTTCCCAAATGCTAACATTTTCCTTGGATTGGAGAAGTTTTTTGACTAATGGATCTTCCACTTCAAGTAGAGGTGGTATCGTATTTTGTGCTTGACCTTGAGTTTGATTTTGTGTGGTCGAAGATCTATTTGGTGGTGTTGCTTGGTAGAATCGCCCAGAATAAGTTAAATGATCTATCTCATTTGGGTTAGTCGTAGGACTCATAAACTAACTTTCTTCTATAGGCTTTGGGTGTGCCTCCATTTCAAGATGTTCCATGATTTATGCTTAATGCCATTGTTCATCCAAGGAGAGATTCGATAAATCTTGGGATTTCTCCAAGAAATGATCCCAATCAAGCGCTCCATTTGTTTCATTTTGTAATCAAGATGTTGGTGGGACGACGGTATACTTAGAGACATATAAGTCTTGAAAGCCGTCGTCCCATAGTCCACATACTTCATTAGTTTCCCCTATGAGTATTGTGGATAGAGGTTCTCCTATAGGTGTGATATAGTCCAAAGGATTGAACGTATCACTTCCCATATGGTCCTCATCGATGTGAAATGCCCCTAAGGTAGATGCATTATTGTTAGGTTTAGGCGTGGGAATTCTCCCATCGTCCACTAAAACTTGTATTTTATGCATTAAAACATAGCAACGTTCAGTATCATGTCCAACGCCTCTATGATAAGCACAATAAGCACTACCATTCCATTGAGGAAATCTCCTTTCTGGTGGAGTGGGTGGTGTTGGCCCTGTTAGAGTAAGTAAGCCTTTTTCATTTAATTTTTCTAATAATTCTTTATAGCTTACAGGAAATGGAGTAAATTTTCTTTCTTTTGTCCATCTTTTTCTAGGATCATCATATCGATTTGTATTATTGTATTGCGTGGAAGTCACAAATACGTCAATAATGGATGATGCATTATCATTCCCCTTCTTGTAGTTATTCTAAGGTTGATGATGATAATGAGGTTTGTTTGCTTTTTCTCTAACAAGATCATCTTCAATCCTAGTAGCCACAGAATAGACCTTTTGAAAAGTGTCTAGACCAAGGAAATGTAGATGTTTTCTTGTTGTAATTTTCATGACAGTTGACAATGAATTTTTGTACTAACTCGAGTTTAGGAGGCCTTTGGGCAAGGTGGGCCGCCTTTTCTCTCCATCTACCATAGAAAGCAAGGAAACCTTCATCGTCGCCTTGCTTAAGCATCTCGAGTTCACGTAAAGTTGACTTGAACTCTACAATACACTCATATTGGGTAATGAAAGCCGAAACTACATCTTCCCATGTTGCTTTGAATTTTGGATCTAGCCCATAATACCACTCTCTCGTGGTTGGGTCTAGGGATAAAGGGAAAGTCAAAGCATAAAGCTTAGGATCAACTCCCTTCAGTGCCAATAGTGCTAGTAAAACACATTAAATGATTTGGTGGATTATTGGTCACCTTAAATATTGGCAAGTCCGTAGCTACGAACTTTTTTGGTAAAGCAAGTCCTGGAGGAGGAGCAAACTTTTCTGCGTCAAAGTACTTGTTCCCCAATTGTAGAACGAAGAACTAGCTTCTCCAATGACTTTTCTTTGATGGATAATTGTTCCATCTTTTCTTGTAAGGCTAAAGTTTCAGCTTTTTCTTTTCAGCATTTTCTATTTTTTTAATTCTTCTCTCCTCGGCCTCTTGAGCCTTTTCTTCTCTGAAACGAAGAATCTTTTGTTGAAATTCTTTGGTGGTTGGCATCGTTGTTGGACTAAGATTAGTTGTCGAAGAAAAGTGGTTTGAAAGGGGTTGATCTTTGAGTTGTAAACGTAGAATTCGAGTGCCCAGGGGTCCTCTTTTCCAAGCTTGAAAACCGGCCCTAAAGGAGTACGAAATGATAAGTAAATCGATACGCTTGTTAAAAAGGAAAAAAGAAAAAGACGCAAAATATATTCAAACAGATAACATCGCCCTTAACAATTCTTCAATGAAGATATTGTTCGGACAAGTCAATTTGTTTTTTGAGAAATCAAAACTGACTCGTCCAGTTCGCGCGCGCAAGTGACTCAGTTGCGCGTAGCTATCGCGCGCAACGAAATTACTTTCGCTAGGAGGGGTCGCGCAACTCATTGAGTTGCGCGCGCCACCTGCTCGTAAATTTTTTTTTTAATTCGTGCGTTTTTTTATTGGATTCTTTTTTTTTTAACCTTTTTTTTTTTTTTTTTTTTTTTTTTTTTTTTTTGCTATCCTTTGAATATGACGCTAAATCAAGAAGAGACAAATTTGTAATTGGGAACCTAGACCAAACTAAAAGGAGAAAAAAGAAGACTATCCTAACACGTTGCATATAGTCACATAAGCCAGAAGTCAAGATTCTCACAATGTCGTTCTAAGGTCAAAAAGGCTTCGGTATCCAAAGGTACCATATCTTAAGAAACGACAAACAATTCAATCACTCAACGTGTTGACTCATGACATCGCCCTCCCAACATTTTGTTGGTGATATGGGTGGGATGATTGTTATTGATTTTGGGATAGACGCCCAGTGTTGGTGACCCCTAGTCAATGAGTCAATCCCCAATGGTTTAAGTGTGCTATGCTTATGCATGATGCAATGTTGCTTGTTTGGTTTTTACTCTTGTGCAAAAGGAAGATATTATGCGTTCAAGTCTCGCTCTCTAACTAGAGATTATCCAAGTTAATTCTCGTTACAACCCATAGGCAACCTAGTATTTGATATCTTGGACCATAACTATGAATTAATCATGTAACCTCTATGTCCCCAGTGGAGTCGCCACTGTAAGGAAGGTGATCCCATCGTAAAGGGGTACTCTCCTTAAATGCCCTTGGCCACTTAAAAGCCTAGGACTTTACACTTGTTAGGGTGTAGTACGATTTGAATTCCTGACTGTTTGGGGGACCTTGAATTAGAATTGATTCTATCATTACGCTTTTTTGTAAGAAACAAGTAGGAGTCGCCAATGAGTTTTAGGAAAAACTCATAAACCTCATTCATGCCTTTCTTCCATGTGGAATTCATGGAATAATTAGCACAAATCATAAGTTTACCCATGCCCAAATTTGTCTGTAAACCAGAAATGAGTTCGGGAGCGAGGGTACTAAAATAACGTTCCTTTTAGAGGGGAATCGTTATGCTAGCCCTAGTACGACCTCTACTAGCTTTTCCTTTTTTACAATTTCATCACCAAACAATATATGCAACGCGATACCTAAAACTATGTTATTTGATTTTATTTACAAGCATTAATTCACGTAGGAATTACATCGTAATGTCGTTATTCTTATTTAATTAAATTCGTGAAAAGGACAAGAAAATAAACAAGATTTGCCTTGGTTTAGGTGATCAACCAACAATTATTTAATTCAATTCTAATCTTTATTTAACGCAAGATACTATGTGGAAATGATTAATTAATTATTTTAAATGCGATCAAACAACACTAATTAATTAATTAAAGTCCTTTTAAACAAGAAAATAAAGGTGATTTAACTAAGTGCTCGGGAATTTACAACTTCTCTTTGCTAGATCTCCGTTTAGAACACTTATGGACTCCTTCTTGTTGGGGAACCCTCCACTGTAGTAACAAGATATCGAAAGGGTGAGTGTTTAGGACAAGAGGGCTAGGTTGCACAAGTTCACAAGTTATTTCGCCAGAGTTTTTTGGTTAATTTATGTCTGTTTAAGCCTCGGTTTAAGCTCGTATTTATAGGGAATGATTAGGTTTAGGGTTTCGAGCATTCTACCGCAGCAGGTGTCGCGCACAACAGAATGAGTTGTGCGCGGCACCCCAGCGCAAGTGATTGAGTTGCGCTGTTATGTGTAGCGCAACTAATTGTCTTGTGCGCGGCTTTATGGTAAGATTCGATTTTATATTTTCCGTATAATTCTGAATAATTCTGAGTTTTCCGCAGCGCAACTCTGGAGGTTGCGCTGGGTGTCGCGCGCAACTAAATTAGTTGCGTGCGGCAACCCAGCGCAACTCTTTGAGATGTGCGCGGCTTTTCCAGCGGCATCACTAAGATTTAACCTAGGCGCTCTTAAATCCGTCATTATTAGGGTTTAAGCACGGGCTTAAGCCTAATTATGATCGGGTTTAGTTATTTGGACCTATTTTTTTGGCTTTTTCTTTAATTTGGGCTAGTCTTTTGTGTTTTGTGGCTTAACCAGTTATCCATAAATATTCTTCACTTTGATCCAACACGAAGATGGTTTTATTTATCGTCATTGCACTTCCTATCGGGACATGAGGCCAAAAGTAGACGTCTACACATATCTTGAAATACTTTTTGTTATAAGAATTGAGTAAAGGCCAATACGGGCGGATGTGACTCCATAACTCACTTTGTACCATCATCCACGGTCCTATTTTCTTACTTCCAAACCACATGGAGTTAGTAATCTTGGATCATGAAAGAGGTATAACCTTCACGGTTCAATCGTTGTTTCCTGTCGTTGTCTCTTTATCGTGGTTGCCTTATAATGATCCGTAAACGGTTTACAAGTTCCTTACAAAACTTGTTGGCGGCTCCTTAATTATTTGTCCCTAATCGTTGTCCCCAATCGTATGTAAAATTTCGCTTCCTATTATTACTAGGCATATTCACAAGATGCTTAAGTAGGCGCGCTTTGAATGACGCCTACAATTTGGCGACTCCACTAGGGAGGATTCTTGGTTAGTTATTTATCAATTTGAGAGATTGGTATTCAATTGAGATAAGTAATGAGACTTATATGATTATTGAATCTTATTCTTTTGATTAATTTGGAATTGTTGTTTATGCATTGACATTTTAACTTCGTATTTAGGTTACCCTCGTACGAAAAATCAAATAACTCGATCGCGATCGAAAAAACAAAGTACTGTTGTGTTATTATAATGCATCGCGCAACGGTAGAATTGGTGTGGTATGACACATAATATCGTGTATGCACCATGGCACCGTAATGCTACGAACATTCTAGTGATTCTGCTTTTCTCATAAATAGCTTCCTTTGTTTTTTCTGAAACCCTTATATGTTCTACATACACTTTAGCTTTAAGAGATTTAAGCTCTATCAATCCAAACACGTTCATGACAATAAAGGTTCATCCGAGTTTTTAAATCCTTCCAAACCATAGAGTCGAGTTCGATTTCATCATGAACTCACGGAGCCGCCCGTTGGCATACACCCTTAAGGGAGGCTTCCTAGCTAATGCGTTCAACTCTTAACCATGGTACCCTTTTGACACCTAAATAAGCTTGACCATAGTGGAACATATAGAACTTGACCTTAGGTTGCAAACTTTATTGCATCATCATGAGTATATGTTACTTGGTATTATTGATGCGTTTTTCTAACCCCAAGTATGGTTGTTCATCTTTTTCTTTTGACTAACGTATGACCGAGGAATTTTATTCCATATAGTAATTAGTACAGACCTTAAAATTAGGCAAAAATTGGAAAACACACAAAAATAACCTATAACTAATTACCGTGCCACAGTAGAAATGCCATGCCATGGCAATTAGTGTCATGTCATGGCAGCATGTACCACACCACGGTGCAGTTTGTCGTGGCATGACAATTTGTTTTAGGAGTAATTCGGATGGTAACCTCCCATACATACTTTCTCTAAAAAAACTTTTCTTTTTGAAAACCTTTATTTTTATTTTTCTATTACTTCTTATTTTCCGGTTAGGTTAAGGTTGAGTCAAGTCATTAAAGATGCATTTGTTTTAATATCGCAACACTTGGCCAAGAAGTAGGGGTAGATTGGTATGACTTGTTTCCATTTGAAGGCTCTCTTTGCAACCATGGCTCTCAAAGGAATAGAGGTGGTTCTCTTCCCTATAGTGTTTCCTCTCTCTTTGAAGAATGCTTGCCAACAGTGGTTCCATTTTGTAGATGCCAAGTACACTGCAGCTTGGGAAGATGTCATCGAGAACTTCATGAGTCGTTAAAAGTACAATATTCAAACCAAGACTTCTAATGTGAGCTCTCCATTCTCAAGCCAAAATAACATGAAGGATTGATTCACTGCCTATTTGAGTAGGTGGAGAAAAACAGATGCATAAATGGTTGAGCCACCAAAAGAGAATGAAATAGTTCGTCTCTTTATCCAGAATCTAACTCACATATATAGATAACATATCAAATTCCTGCCATTGACCACTTTTGAAGCTGTATATGATGTTGGAATTGACATTGAGAATAAGTAAATAAAAACTGCGGGTGGTAGTAATAATGATAACAACAATTGGAAAAACAAGAAGAACAACACTCCTTTATCTTCGTCTTCCAACCATATTAACACTACCAACAATATTAGCCAGTGCAATCTCAATGAAGTACTAGCTCTTAATGTTCCTCTGGCAAATAAAAGGAGAACTTATACTCCTTTGGGAATGACTTATTACGTCGACTTTGATCGTCTCTAAGGCCAGGGCCTGATTACACCCATTAAGCCATTCCCAAAGCCAAAATTTGAGAAAGGATTGCCAAATAGAATCCCAATGCTCACTGCAAGTTCCATCAAGGAAGCGGACACACTACCGCGAGAGCAATGTTGGAATGAAGGATGTTATTCAAGATCTAGTGGATGCCAAAAAAAACATCCCATCTCTCTAGGTGCCAAGAAGTGATAAGCAGTGATAAGACAAGGCGCAAGATGCCCTTCGTGGAAGATTTTGTAATACGGTTTTTTCTCTCTCTATTTTTATCATTCATTTCTCTTTTCCCCCATTTAATAGATTTCTTTTTATGAGTTTGTATATTTTTCTTAGTTTATTCACCCTTTCTTCCATTTAATAAAATAAGCATTTTTTTTTTCATTGTGATTATGTCATTGTTGCATTAAAAAAATAATAAAAAAATCAACCGCCGAACCGAATACAAGGTTGATGGGCGATCTAAGCATGTCGTTAAGTGCTCAAATCTCATCAACAAAATTTGTAAACTCAAATACACCTAGACATAGTATAGAGGTAAGTCGAGGTCGATCCACGAGGAATGGTAGGTCAAGTTCTATAGTATTACAAAGAGATTGAAAAGGTTTGGTGTAGTCTAGGTTTAACAACTAATCAAGAATGAAAGTCAATATCACAAACGCTAGAGATTTAGGATCCACATACACTCACAATAGAAATGCTAACTGGATAGAAGATTGATCAACCATACATTGCAAGGCAAAAAATAGCAATTGCAATCAAAAGAACTCGATAAGTTATTTCCTAGGAGTCAAACTAGTGGTCTTTACGAATGACTAGCTAGGGACATCACAAATCAAGTTCAATCGATAAATGTAATTTCCAAATCAAAGTGTCGTATCAATGGAGAACTACCATGCAATCTAGCTTTAGAATCAAGGTTAGCTACTCCGTAACAAATCAAACACTTGCACAATTTCCATCAACCAATTTAATCACAACATCACATCAATCAAAATCCACCAATTAGCTATGATCTATCATTTATGCATGCTTCACCACATCCCTAGCGAAGAATCTACTCACTACACATTGTGAAGAGAAAGTACAAAACTAAACAAGTCATCACAATCATCATCATCTTTGCAATAAAACCATCAACAATCAAATCAATTAATTAACTTGAAATTCAACAAATTATCAAAATCAATTACAAAGATTAGATTAAAGAGAAGGAAATTCTTACAAACTTTTGATCAAAATCAAAGGAAATGGAGATCAAATGTAGCAATCATTAAATCATCAAGTTTCTCTCCTAGAATCTAAGAAGAAGAATTCCCAAGCGTAAACTTCTCTCTAACAATTTCTCTCTCTAAAAAAATATATTTCTAATTCTAAATCTAAGATAAAATCTCCTCTTTTAAAAAAATAGAAAGAAAATTTGTATATAGTAAAACTAAGGATAAATTAGTTGGACATCCTAAAAAGACCTGTACAGGCGCGCCCTCACTTTGGATTGCGCGGCTGGGAAGAAAAGGGTACGAAACAGGAAGCAAGGGCAGCGCGCTCGCGCCCCTGGAGTATGGCACCCTCCTCGTGCGTTCGTCAATGCAATTTGTGCGCTCTACTTATTAGACATTGGGTATGGCAGTCCCAAATCATGCTGATGGTGGGTTCAACATAACTTTTTTATGCTAGTGCAACATGAGAGCGCAGGCTTGAAAACTTGGAGCTAGCACACCTTTACTTATGAGCTACAAAAGAATGATGACCTTGCATCTTGAGCTTCGTTCATAAAACCCGAGGAAAAAACATGGAGAACCTTGGACACCACCTCTCTCCTAATAACAAAGAAAAACAAACAAACAAAAGAGAAAAAGCAATATAAACTAAGAAAATGCAAGAAAACGGGAAAACAACTAAGAATGAACAAACTAGAGAAATAAAGGCTAAAACTAGAGAAAAAGACATAAAAAAAGCTACAAACGCAACTTAGAATCATCCAAAATGAAGCTAATGGAGTGCCATAAATGACACTCATTAAAGGTATACCAATGATTTGAGACACCCTTTGCAATCTTTCATCCCCCCTTAACCCATTTAAACACATATTCCATTTCTTCACTAACTATTTTGAGCTTTGTCTAACGATTGACCTTTATTTCTTCGACCCACATTTACCTAAACTTGGGATGGAAGATGTGTAATTTTCAAAAAACATGTTTGAAAGAAAAGAAAAAGTAGAAAAAAAAGTAAAAAAAAGATGGCTAAGGATAAGTGTTCCAATGTATTCGATATACATAAGTCTCAAAATGCGTCTCTTATCGAGTGCTTGGTATCATGCCTGAGAAACATGAATGTTAAGTGAGTGATGAACCCCATGATCCCCGATTGTCCAAGTTAATTCAAAAGAATGAATGCAAAAGTACATAAACTTGCAAAAATTCAAATTTCAAAACACGATTGCATATTTGGGGGGCCCTCCCAGATCTTGAGCCTTTTTCCATTCGTCTCCAACCTTTAGCTTAACCACATTAAGGGGGCATTTGGTTGGGGGGTTTCAGGAAACGGAATGGGAATGATTCCGTTTCTTGTCGTTTGTTTTTCCATTTCAATCATTCCCTTTACCCTTTTTTATTTTTCACTTTACCTAAAATCCCTCTAATCTCATTCCCTACCCCCCCCCCCTTGACTTTTGCATTCCCATTCCCCTATTCTTTACCCACTTCTTCATCTCCTCTCTCTGAGCACCCCTCTTCTTCATCTCCTCTCGGCGAGCACCGTCAGCGACCACCACCGTCAGTGACTACCGTCAGCGACCACCGTCAGCGACCACCACCGTCAGCGATCACCGTCAGCTTGTTCAAGGTAAACCCTAACTTCAGAATTCGCTATTTTCGTGTTTGTTGAAGGTAGATGTGATCTTTAGATTTTTTAAATTTCATTATAATACCCACCAGTATATGTGTTGATGTTTTCTTGCAGCGCATTTCCTCTTCCTTGAAATCGACGATAAACTCTTTCTTTCCGATTTAAGGTAACCCACCTCAAAAAATTATTCCAAGTATGAATAATGATTTTTTTCTTCTTCTTTCTTTTATACACTTTGATGCTCTTATGAGCTTATAATTTGCATGAATTGTTGAAATTTTTTATTTACCTGTTTGTGTTCTCCAAATGCTAATCTTGGAGGTGGGGATTTCATGCTATGAAATGTTGATTGCCGTACTTATTGTCATAGTTTTGACCCAATGACTCTAAATTTGCAGATTATTGTCATAGTTTGTTAATGGGTATAGTCTATTTTCTTCGAAATTCCTCCCTTTCTTTAGAATTGCCTCAAATTGTGGGTTTAGCTTCACAATTATAACTTAAAGGTTAAATGGAGTTAAACTGGATTTGAGATCAACTTTTAAGGTTCTTTTATCTCACTGGAGATTCATTGAATTTATGATGCTTTTTGGTGTATTGTTGAGACTTGGTAGAAGGGGTTGTTTTTTGAACAATGTTAATTTTATTCTTATATATATGCAATCCTCTTATGTATATTCTTATGTATATGTCATGTTAATATGGTTCAAATGTAGTATTATGGAAGAAAGTAGTGCAAGTGGAGGTGGAAGGGGGAGAAACAAACGATTTTGGACCGCTCAAGAAGATGAAGTCCTTGTGGAAGCATTGTCAGAGCTAGCTGTAGATCCTCACTGGAGGTGTGAAAATGGATTCAGAAGCGGCTATATGGTTCGCTTGGAGGAGGTCATAGGTAAGGCTCTTCCTGGTTGTGATTTAAAGGCTACACCACACATTGACTCTCGGCTTAAGACACTTGGAGCCAAGTTTAGGGCTATTTCTCAAATGTTAAATACAAGTGGATTCGTTTGGGATGATGAAAAAAATGGTTTCTGTGGACCGGGCTGTTTATGACGAGTTTTGCAAGGTACACCCCCTTTTAAGGTCCTTTTATAGTGAGTAATCTGTTTTTTTTTTTTTTTTGTTGAAATTCATGGATTGTTGATTACATTGGTTGATTGCTATGAGATTATAATTGTTCATTGGAAAATATGCCTAGTCAAATTGAACCAACATTTAGAAATATATGGTTGTTGCATTTGATATGACTGTATGTTGTGTATTTGATGTTGTTGATGAGCATTTTTATGTCTTCCAGAGTCATCCTAATTGCAAAAACTTGTATGGAATTTCTTTCCCCCACTTTCATGAACTCGAGAAAATTTATGGCAAGGACTATGCTACTGGAAAACCAGCTGAAGGTTTTGCTGATGCAGTCAACAACTTGGAAAAAGTTGCCCCTCCACAAGTTACACTTGATTCAAGTGATGATGAGGATGTTCTATGTAGTGGTAATGTCACTCAAACTGTTACCTCTCCTCCTTATAAAAAGATCAAGACTGAAAACACTACAAAAAAAAGTAAGAGAGGAAGTGGTGGTGCCGGAAGTTCTAATGAGCTCGCTAGCTTACAAGCATTTATGAAAGACATGAATGTTCATCTTTCCACTATGGCTACTGTGATGGCACGCACTGATGATCGTGAACAACGTGCGGATGAAAGAGAGCAAAAATTAGTTGAAAAGAGTGAACAAGTGCTAGAGGAACTACTCTCTTTTAATCTTGAAGGTGTCACTCCTACCCAAGTTTTTGAAGTGGCTAACATTCTAACCGCACAACCTAACAAGTTCATGATATTTTCAAAGTGTCCGGATGCTTTGAAAGGTGCTTATGTTAAGAGTCTTCTTGGAGGAAGCGGTGATGGTAGTGCCTAATAAATTTTATGTTATGGTTTTATGTATGGTTTTGTATTAGGAAGGATTATTGGCAAAGACTTTGGTTGAATGTCAATCTTATTAGAATACTTTTGGTATGAACTTTTATCTATGAACAAGTACTTTGTAATCAATGGAGCATGAAAAATGTTATTTATAGTTTCTTTTTATAATGTCTTTATAGTTTTTTTTGCTTAACTTTTTCATAACAAGGTCTTCAAGTATTAATTCATGATTTCACAGGTTTATCATATAATACAGGAATTTAAAAAATGACAATTTCATTCCCTGGCTTGAACCAAACAGTCACAAAGGGAATCAATGAACAGTTCATTCCGTTTCCTGGATACACCCAAACAACCAGGCTAAATCAGGGTCAACCCATTCCTTTCTCCTGCATTCCCTGGATTCATTCCATTCCGATTCCCCTGCGCGAACCAAACGCCCCCTAAAACCCTTGAAAGACTTCTTTGAGGTGTACATACACTTGTGCAAAGTTTGATTAGAGCTATGGTCGGCCTGATTCCAAACAGATGGGTAGGAAACCTCATATCGAGGTGCGACCATATTCATAGCTATACACGGTCGATTTTAAGGATGCCTGAAGCCCATCTCTATCCATCTAGAGTTAGGCTTGGGGGCTTGATAGGCCGTCGTCGAGCCTACCAAAGATAAAAAACCTAACTTGGTCTCTCTAATGGGTAGAAAGGGCAAGTAAGGGTCGATCCCACAAGGACTAAGGGGAGCACTAACAAGTATCGATTTGTGATAAGCTAAGTCAAGTCTTTTTGGGTTTTGAGTTATAAAGAAACACTACAAACAATAATAAACAGGATATTGGGAAGGTATCCACTAATCAAGTCATTCACAAACTACAATTTAACATACAAAACATAGTAATTTGGGGAAAAATTAGGGGAAGTCATCTAAGACACCCAACTACTCTCTCAAGCTAGAGAGATTTTTTGAGTCATGAATACAACCTACTCTCGTGATTACAAAGCATAAAACAAGTGTTAAAGCATAATCACGATGACATAAACATTCCCTTGACTGGAAATTCCTATTTTCATGGCATTTCAAGTCAATTAAGCATAAGGGAGCTAACTCAAGTTCATCTCTCGATCCTTCGCTGAGAAAGCTTAGATAAATAGTTCTAGCATTGGCCACTTACAAGAACTAAAAATGAAACCACTTAAGCTCAACTGATTAACATCCCACATTAGCTAAATAAATACATGCAAACAAGTATTTGTGAATTCATCAACGGTTTCAACCATCCCAAGTAAAAGAACCACTCACAAATCATAATAAATTGCAAAACTAAATGAATAACTAACAACTAAGAACATGAAATCAAACATTAATTTAACATAAACAAGTAACAAAACAAGAAAAGATATAAAAATAAGCAATTAAATAAATAAAATAAGAGAGGGAATAAGATATTCTCATTGATAATGCAAGAAATAATCAAATCTTCAAGTCTCCTTCCTTCAATTCTTCATATTCCAAGCTTTCAACAAGTTTTTCCCACTTTCTCTCTCTAAAAACCTAACCTAAGCTAAAACTACACTAAGAAGAACCCCCCTTTACAAATGAAGCCAAAGGGGTATTATATTACCCCCAAGTAAAAGGACGGAGAACACGAGAAAACGACCCGTCTACAGGTCGGCACGGACGTGCCAAAGGTTGGACGTACGTGCAGACCTGTTAAAATAAGAGCAGTAGCTACTGCCTGTCCTTGCATGGACATGCTTCATTTGGCACGAACGTGCAACCTTTTTCTAGCGAAACAACTTATTTTTCGAAGGTCATAAATTCTTCGTTACTCAGTGGAATAAGGCATGTGACCAGTCGCTGGAAAGATCTTGAGATGAAAGTTAATCTCCAATTTGAATCACTTCGAAATGTTGAGTGTAACTAAAGTTATGGTCAGTTTTAGTTGACCTTAGTGCAAAAATATTTAAGGCACTCATCCTTCTTCCTCCATTGCTCTATCAACCAAGATCGCCCTTCTCCTTGTTCACTCATGCTTGATCACGTCCATATATAGTGCTAAAAATAGCTACATTACATTAAAAACCCAAACAACCCGTGAAACCCGTGAAGCATGGATGGTACAAATTTTGTATAAAAATAGGATAAATAATGAACTTTGATGTCGAATAATCACGAAAACATGGTTCAAAAGTACCCTAAAATCATACCAAATAACAAGTTATCAAATCCCCCTAAGCTAAACTTTTGCTAGTCCTCGAGAAAAACAAACATGTCAAATCAAGAAGGAAGATAAATTGCTAATGATCAAACCAAGGAGCGTTAATAAAGGGGAAACACAAAAACACAAATTCTCATGGTAACTGTAACACCCCGTCTAAAACATAAGGCATGACGTTCGCGGAAATAACGTCAAGACGGGAATGTCACTCAAAAGGTTACCAAAAAAAAAAAAAGACAATGATTACAATATCTGAGACAAATAAAATAAAGTGAAAGAAATCCCAAATGAACAATAAACACTTCCAATGAGGGAAAACAACCTCAAATCTGATAATCCCAAAAGAGAAGGTCCAAAGAAACTAAAGCACGTCTATAAAACTGCTAAGGAATAAAGTAAACACTCAGCTCTCAGCCCAGACTTAACAGGAACTACTCTTCATCTGCAAATAACATTAAGGTTCCACAATCAGTGGGAAGTAACTAGCAGTTCTCCCAGTACTTGTAGAAATACAAAGCTAAGTACAGAAAAGCTTAGACACTAGCACAAAACTTAACAACATGTAGGAACATCAACTCAGATAATATTTATCAGTTAAACTCGAGGGAAAAATAAATAACTAAATAAATAAATAAAACATGGAATCATGATTATAATACAGATCAAGCATGTATATATAACAACGTAAGAAAAAATAATATTACCACAAGAATTCATAATTGAATATAGTAACTCAAAACAAATAGTAACTCATATAGGCGATAATTAACACTTGTAAAGGTCCCTTCCCAAAACAATAGTATCTTTAAAATAAATAAATTTTAACCCTTTTGAAAATAAGATTTATAGTGAGGCAAGCATATAAAATATGAACGCCGGTGAAATCCGCATCCCACCATCAAAGGTTTGTCAGGGCGAACATACAGACGATTCCGCAGCCGTCTGCGTCTGAGAATGGCCAAACTCCCAGTTTTCCTACTCGAATTCCGCAGCCCGAGTAGTTCCGGACGACAACAATTAACCTAGAAAATACATCTTGAATTCCGCAGCCCAAGATGTTGGCATGTTCTACCCATTGAATTCCGCAGCCCAAGATGTTGGCATGTTCCACCCATTGAATTCCGCAGCCCAATGGTTGTCTTACACTCACAAAAATATATAAAATTTATAAACATACTTCTTAAAAATCATTTAAACACATTTAGGGATCATCAATCCCAATTTAAAGTAACTGCAGGTCTTTACTTCTAAGACCAAAATTCAATATAAATTCTTCAAAAGAGTTTAACTTCAAAATTCTTCAAAATATAAAATAACCCATATATCATACTAAGGTGTCACTCTTATTGTCTGGATTTGGGTACGAAGCTAATTATAACAAAATATCACAATACACTTCGTACACAACCCTTGGCGAAGCGGTGCTAAAAACAGTGTTATTCTACTTTAAAGCACAAAAACGTCGACAACTTATTTGACACTTTAAAACCATTTTTAAAACTCCATAGACACTCACAGTTTAAATCAACATTGCTCCTCGTTCATAATTTCCATCATTAAACCAATTCATTTAAATACATGGTAAATTACTCAACTTCATACCACATAATAGAAGATAGAATAATATATAAATATAATAAAAAAATAAATTACTTAGAACACAATTATAACACTCCAATCAATTAACTAAACATGAAAAAAAAACAAAATTTTCTCAAACAACTTAATACGGAACCAAAAGCATTCGCTCACAACCAAACATGTACAACCATTACTATCTCTGCTCAATTAAAATATATATAATCAAATGCTATTAGCTAAAAAAAATAAAGTCAGTCTAAACATGAAAATTAGGCACGTGATCATGACAATACACATGTATTCGTAGTAGCAACGATAACATGGTGCAGGAACAAATCAATTATATATAACTATAAATCAAAGTAAAGTAAGACTAACATTGAACTGCTTAAAAGAAACAACATTAGCTCCGGGAACTAAAACGAGTCAACAAGGCCATAACAGTTAATTATATTTCACGCATGAATGATCCAAAATAAAAAAAAAATGGCAGCAGCTACAAACTTGAACCAAAAGCACACAATAACCGTGCCCACAATCGAAAGAAATCAAGACCAAGCCAACTCCATTCAAGTCAATTTCCTTTGCATAATTAAACATGATCAAAACCCCAATAATAGACACGATAATGTAAATAAAAACATGACCACAAGCAGCCATATCACACGCAAAATACACCACCAAAACAGATTATTAAAAGTTTATTAGAAATTGCAACCGAAAACCCGAATAATCCTAGACGCATCTGATCTTATCTTAACCCAACTATGATTTCTAGAGTAATGGAATAATGCTAGTTACCTCGATAAACTTCCGATAACACCCACGAAACTAGAAGAACTCAAAAAGAACTAGTCCTCTTGATGACCTTGAATACCTATATAAAACAATGATTGAATTAAGAAGACGTATGTATAACAAACCATACAAGAGGGGGACGAAAAAGGGGAGGGTTTAACCCATTAAACTTACTTATTTTCACAGCCAAATTAAGAGGGAAAATAAGATGATCCTTGCAACAATAAAACCCAGCAACAATCCCACAAAATAATTGAGGAAGAAGGAGATGTGTTATGGAGGTGAAAGATGGAAGAGTGCAAATTCTTTTGTGAATGATTGCCACGGTAAATGGGAAAATAAACTGATGAATTTTTGCTTAATGAGGGCAGCAAATATGATGGGTTTGGGAGTTATAAGAGGCAAGAGAATATGAATTGGAGGCAAGAATCAAGGGGAGCATTAACCAATTGGCAACTAAAAAGTCAATGAAAGAATCCTATAATTATCTTTCAAAATCAATCCAAATACTTGTATACTACTCAAATCCCACGCCAAATCAGCCCAACACCTCATAGGTTATAGCCCAAACACCGAAATTTGAATTGGTTCAGTGCATAAAAGTAACCTCGGTATGATTCGCCTCAACCGGGTCAACCAAAAACCCTAAATATAATTAAAAATTAATATTTCAAATTAGTTTTACACTCTTATCAATCATAAATTAAAAGTATTATAATTTGAATAGAAAACATCATTTTACACATAATAATTCAAATTTTATTAGTTCAAAAAAAATATGGGGTGTTATAGTAACAACCACAAACATTTTTAGCACAAGTGAAAAGCAATTTAGACCCCTAATTCGCCTAACAGGACGAGTTTTTATCTCGTGAGGGTTTCTATTGAGCTTAACCCACAACTCACACAAACCACAACACATCATCAAAAATGATGCATACAATTTCAATGCTTTTTTTTCTCGCCTAAGTCAACTTATCGGGATATGAGACACAAGCAAGACAAGTGAGCAACTTTCAAGAATTACCAATCATACAAATGTACACATGAGTTGGGGGTAAAGAGGAAAACTAAGCAAGGTTGCACTAGGATACTTCTTTAGACCTTTTACTAGTTCATTAGAGCATGTCTAGATATTCCAAAGTTGCAACAAACCCTCTTTCAGTAATAAAATCTCAAAATGCAAGTCCACCTCCAAAAATGCACTCCCAAGCACCTTTAAATACACTCTAACTCGGAAATTTACACAAGAAACATCAAAATAGACAATGTGTGGGAGGCATCCACAAGTTGACCTCTAGATTAGAAAAAGTGAAAATTTTGAGAATTTTGGAGGAGTTATTGATCTCCCTTTCTTTTTCTATTTTTTCTTTTTTTTTCAACATACATTTCCCTCGCCTCTTTTAACTGTGAGCGACTCTTTCTTTTATTTGAAACATGTGGCTTATTGTGCCACTTATTACATAAGATACAAATATAATCAATTCCCTAATAGAGTTTCATTTCGGGAAGGAAAGGGGGCACACCAAGGGCACAAGAGACCGCAAATTGATTCAAACATATCCTACTTCGGGCAAATTTGACAATATCCTATACTAGACGTGCAATTGAGCATTCATTGGCTTTCATTCCATATACACTAATGTAATCAAGATTAATAAGCCTCTAAATGACCCCAAATCTAGCATACACCCTTCTAAAGAACTAGTACTCATCACTCAAGAGCCAAGCAAGCAAAATATATAAGCATCATCATTTGAGTCTCATCCTTAGGCAATTTTTTTTTTCAATTTTGTAAGTTGTTATAAGGAAATAAGAAAATGAAAAGAAAAGGCATGAATATCCAAATGTACAACTATGAACAATTTCAAGCATCAAACTAACAATCAACCCCCTTTCATGAAAGCGTGAAGCTACCCCCCAAGCTTAGACGAAGCATTGTCCTCAATGCTTTGAAGAGATAATCAAGGGGGAGTGAGGGAAGGGAACACAATCAATCTCAATAAGTACATCTAATCCAACATCCATAACATCAACGAAAAACCACAACATATGATAAAATCTAGCCCCAAGCCAAACTCTTTAACAAGCAACCAATGAATGACAAAAATAATTATAAAATCAATAGCTTGAGAAGGGATGAAGAGAGAAAGAGATATTACACAATTTGATGAAAAATTCTTCATAAATTCTTCAAAACTTGGTAGAGTATGTTGTGTCTTTCCAATGTAGCAAAAACTCCAAAATTCTTGTGAATTTGAGACTATGAGATGTAATTTGGAGTGGAGAGATCATAGAGAGTACCTAATTGAGAATCATTTCATAAAGCTCGTTAGTTCAAATCATCATACAATTAAAATCCATGCACATCATTATTAAAAAATAAACAAATAAAAAAAGGGGAGAAAATTTGCCTTTGTTTTCGGTCTTTGGCTATACCTTAGCTAGTAAGTAATTTGACAAACTCCTAAGGAGCTTATCATATGCACTTGAGCACATTTCATAAATTAAAACTATGAAAATAAAAAGAAAATTTAAAGAGAAGAAGAAAAGGATATACGTTAATTTACAAAGTTTCCTAAAATAAAAATGAAAAGATCTAAAAAAGGTTCTAGATTGAAAAGAAGAAGGAAAAATAAAAGTATAACTATCAACAAAACACTTTGGAGATTCATTTAGCAAATCAAAAACCATATCTACATCAAATTTACCAAATTGAGTATCATTGGTTAGAAAATGGTCATGCAATTCATAGAATGAAGTACACAGTGGCTCATGTGAAGTGAACTTGGGAAGATGAGGGGGAAAAGGTTTGGAAATGAGACAAAAATATCAATAGTTTTTTAGAAAGGGACATGAGGCTCAAAAAAAGAATGTTCAATTGGTAAAGACTCAACAAATACCTCACTCTCAACTCTATGGTCCTCACAAGAGGGATTTTCCTCCACTTTATACCTTTTATCCTTACTTTTCCAAAATTCATCATGAATATCTAGGCTACTCTTTCCAAATTGATCGCTATCCTCAATATCTCTTGAATAATCATCAATATAATCAAATTGAAGAATACCATCAACATTACATTTGGACTTTAGTAGACCTATATAATTAGTGGAATTCAATAAATAATCATCAACTTTGTCATCACTCATAATTAATGGTACATTAGGCTCATTATGCAAATTGATGATATTTGGAAAAATAGGGTCATCAACCAAAGGTTTTTCAAGAAGAGGCTTCTCAAAATTTTCATTTTCATTCATATGAACCCTAGAAGCTTCACTATAATGATTCATGGATGTACAAGTGTTGTTTATGTCCATTAGATTCCTAATCTCTTCACAACCCTCCAAAAAACGTTCTAAAGCAAGCTCTAAAGAAGACTTGGGTTCTTGAGGATGGGAGAAATTTCGAAAATCACATTGGGAAGAGGTGTCAACATTATGCACATTAGCCACATCATGAGGAGAACATGACATAAAATTGGAATCAAAGAAAAAATTGGGAGAATTTTGACAATTTGCATCACCAAAACTCGAAACATTAGAATCCAAAACATTATCACCACATTCTTCAAATGAGTTTGCATCATTAAAATGGTCATATGTCTCGTGACTAGCCATCTCCCAATCATAAGTATCTTTTGCTAGCCACTCAAACATACACCAACTCTCATTAATACTTGTAGACATATATTGACCTTCACACATAGATTCAACAACAACTCGCATTTCATCATTTAAACCTTCAAAAATTACTTCACAAATTTTCACTTTTAAAAGTCTATGGCCATAGTTATAACCAATATACTCATTACCCCTATGTAAATATCTCCAAAATGTTTCATTCTCATGTTGGGGAAGGGAAAAAATTGCCATTTATTTCAATGGAAGAAACCCCAAAATAAAATTAAAAATAAATAAATAAAAAGAGAAGAAATAAAAAAATGTACAAAGACCTAGACTCATCTAATCAATACTTAGCCAATGTCAATCGAAGTCCCCGGCAACGGCGCCAAAATTTGATAGGTCGTCGTCGAGCCTACCAGAGATAAAAAACCTAAGTTGGTCTCTCTAATGGATAGAAAGGGCAAGTAAGGGTCGATCCCACAAGGACTAAGGGGAGCACTAATAAGTATCGATTTGTGATAAGCTAAGTTAAGTCTTTTTGGGTTTTGAGTTATTAAGAAAAACTAAAAACAATAATAAAAAGGATCTAGGGAAGGTATCCACCAATTAAGTCATTCACAAACTACAATTTAACATACAAAACATAGCAATTTGGGGATAAATTAGGGGAAGTCAACTAAGGCACCCAACTACTCTCTCAAGCTAGAGGGATTACTTGAGTCATGAATACAACCTACTCTTGTGGTTACTGTAGGGATTATTTCAAGCATTACCCCTAGCTTGAACCCCACTATGATCATACACTTAAGTACGGTGGCGTCCAAAGGGAAAGAAGATAGAGCAAAAGAGTCGCCAACAAGTTTTAGGAACTTGTAAACTGTTCACGAGGTGAAGGTTACACCCCTTAACGATCCAGGAGATCGTTAACTCCAATAGGTCTGGAACCATGACTGGTAGTTCGGGGATGAAGGTACAAATCCAACCTAAAAGAGATTGAACCTGCCCTAATAATAGGCCTCTACTTTATTTTGATCGTATTCATGTGCACTTTCTGACTAACATGCAATCATTAGGTTTACCCTAAAACTGTTTATCTATGTTGGTTGAATATTAATGCACAAATAAATCTATTATTGGCGATCACTTGAATAATAATCATATTTACCCTAAACAAGATTATTAATTATCTTATTAAGCGTGATTACAAGTACAAATTCCCTTCAAACATGCATAAAAGGCGTGATCAAGCAATAACAATAAATATAATATATCAAGCAACATAATAATAATCATAACAATAATAATCATAAAATTATAATCATAATTATAAAAATAATCATGTTAAAGCATAATAATAGCAAGATCCTAGGCATGATAATAACAAGATTAATAACAAACCCTAGCATGTCACTAAGCATTAAAAATCAAAGCTTTAGCCCTAACATGATACTATCATGAATATTAGAAAGAAAATAGGAAGCATCATAGAAATCATAATTGTCATATTTGAAATTATAACCTTTTCCCTAAACATAATACTAGGAATCAATAAAACATCCTAACATGATACTAGGAAAATCAAAATGCTCTAACATGACATTAGGAATCATAATAACAACCTAGACATGATTTCGACATCATAAAATCAATAAATCAATTAAAGCACTTACTTGGATGTCTCGTATCTCTTTCTAATAACACAATACACACGTTAGTAACTTCAAGAAAAATATAAAATCAAAACAATTAAATTAAATAATTGAAATAGAGATTTGGGACCAAACCCTCAGAAATTAAAACCTTTCACGTATAGGGCGAAGGCAACTTCGAACTTGGCTAGGTGTGTCTAGTGCTGATGTATGAGGAAATTTGTTTGTAAAAGGGTTGGCTTAGAAAAAGGGAGAGAGAATCAAGAAATTCTTGATGAGAGTTGATGAGAATTAGATGAGAAGGATTGATGAGAATTGATGAATGAAAACGAAGTTTTTAGATTGCTATTTATAGAGAAAAACTCGTTTCCATGGTTTGGTGAATTTAATATTCTCGGATGTACCCTTTGTTGCTCAGAGCGTTCAATCAGGTAGATGGAACATGAATTCCCACAGGGTTATGTCCATATGTATAACACATATGGGTTTTAGAAAAGTGAGAAAAACTTAATCAGGAAGTAGGATCGAGCAAACAGTGCTAAAAACTGGTCAAAATTCACTACTACAAAAAAGGCCTTAGAGAACTGTTATAATAGGCTTTATAGATTGCCTTAGGGGCGTTCTTCTTCTAAGCAATGTATAAAATATAGAGAACGGGTCGTGTAGGAAGTTTATATAATAACAAATAGAGAACGGTTGTTAGTCACAACCGTTCTCTTTTCCCTTCTTAAATTCGTACACTAAGGAAGGAATACAGAACGGTTTAGGCCACTTAACCGTTCTATATTGCATTACAATAGAGAACGGTTAAGTTAGGTAACAGTTCTCTAATGTTTTTTTTTTTAAAATCCGGCCATATGTATTTAATTATTCGAATTACCCCTCTATGTATTTTATACCGTATTATTCATATATTGTAATAATCTGAATTATTTTTGTATTTCATTTTAGACCTGTATTCTTGTTTTATATCTTGTAAATTTATATATCCTGTAAGAAAATCTTCACATTTCCTATGTGAAAAAAATCCAAGATCCTGTACGTGAAATATAACTTTCTGTATAATAAAGTTAACAAAAATATTTCCAGATACGACGAAAGCCATCAAAATATACTTCATATATATAATTTAAAACATCCAACCACAATTAAATTGAATCATTCATACAAAATTTGTTCTATACAAACAAATACGTGAGTTAAATATCAAAAACTTTCTAGTTAATGTTGATTTTAAAAAAGAATTGATGTCCCAAAATATACCAATACCATATTGATCTACAATTCACATAAATCATCGTCGTCGTCATTTGGTTGATGGTATCCAGTAACATATGAAATCCACCTTTCCCTAAGCTCGTCAATCATTTGTTGAGAATATGTATGAGGAACTTGCTTAAAATACTACAAAACAATGTAAAATACATACATATTAGTTAATAATATATTAGTTCAAAATAGAGTGTCATTATGGGGCATGGATAACATATAAGCCTCACTCAACAGCATAGGTATATATCTGAAGTTGCCAACAAGGCACAACCAAACAAGCAAGAGTAACAGATCCTGTAAGCATTTACACAATATCTCATGAAGTATAGCAACAACAAAGATTCGGAATACAAAGAAGTAACAAATTTCAAATAATAATAACAATTTGATCTCTTTATGTGCCATCAATATCATTACAGTTATAATTGAATTCCATTAGCACTACTATTCGTGTTAACTAGCTTAGCATTAAGACACAAGTTCTATTTAATATAACCAAACTCTACTAGTTAAAACAAATAAGCAATTAGCTAAATATACCTACTGCCACTGATACAATCAATATCTTTATTGATTTAAAGTGCACATCTACTGCCACTGATACATTAAAGCTACGAAAATGAAGCCAAAAAATGGGTGTCCCACTCCCACTTATGAGAAAATCCCTTTGAAAAAAAAAAAAAAAACAGAGGATGAAAATCCTCTATCTCACCTCATCATATACTGCCACTGATACATTAAAGCTGCAACTATCAAATGCACACGTTACCTCGTATAAGCCTAAAGTGTACTGGAAAGACGACGGTTTTGAAGAGGTTTTGTACACACTTCCACAGTCCAAAGGCGGTATTGGATTAGTGCTTAATGATGTAACATAACTAATTGTTGCTGCTGCGAAGAAACTATACCCTTTTAGAAAGTCTGAACCTGCTGCTGCTGCTAAAGGGTCAGTACTTGCAGTACCTGAGTGGTCTGTAAAATCCCCATTCGGCATAGTGGAATTCCGCCCCTCGGCTTTCACACTAACCTCCCGCTCCTCAGCATTCGAATTCTCACCCTTCCCTCTCGCAACTGTTAACCTCCTTTTACTCCCAACCTTCCCTTTCACCAATACACGCAATGGAAAAACCCGAACCCCTCTCATCTCCCCCAAGATAAAAAACCCAAACGAAAGGCAAATCGACGAAATTTGGAATCTACAATCAATCACAGCACACTTCACTAACCTCAAACTCCTCCCATCCCCAATCAATTTCACCCCAAAAACCCATACTTTCCCCCCTAAAGCTGAGTATAAAGCCAAATAATTAATTGACCTAGAAATCATAACCTTCATCCAATGACTTACACCAACAATCACACCCAATTTCCTATCAAAACTAACCCCATTTTGACTACAAACAACCTGAGGTACATTCACAAATTTCCCATCAAAACCCAACAAATAAAATCTCAAAACAACCCTAGACCCACCATTGTAGGGCCTAACAGTAATTTTAGAGAGCATAATTGTGCAAAATCTACAAATTTTAGAGAGTATAGTCAGATGTGTGCATCAGCTACTCAAAATACATTAAAACTAAATGTCGTACCTTGTTGGGGAGGATCATTTCCCTATATTCAATTGTCTCAATCATGTAGCGACAAACGTAATATCCACTATCACTAGAGCCAGTAGCTTGACGAGGACACTAATCCAAACAAAAAAAAGGGGGAGGGTTAAATCAAACTCCTAGTTATATATAATTTTAGTACATATATTATGTACTAAGCATTGTAAAATTAAATTAAAGATTCAAATACCTCTATGCTTATCCATTTATTTATTAGCTCATTAATAAAAAAGCGTTATAAATTTAAAATAGAAATGGCAAAGGATACAACACTTACATCATTAAAATTGACATGTGTGACGATTTTATCTCTCTTTGGAAGCACCATTCAAGCATGTCTTCATAATCAAGGGTAATACATTGCTCATTTTGAAACACTCTATCCAAAGCTGTAAAAGTTTTGGTTTTACCGCTCGTTTTCATTGCAATAGCCACATCCTTAAATACTCGAACCAAATTAGAAGTCAACTTCAACTTATCAGCATGAGTTATTGTGTACTTTCGAGTGCATGATGAATGTGATGATGGCGAGTGTGGAGATGGTGCAGCGATTTATTTAGGGACTTGCTTATCAGCCTTGTCATATAATCACAGGAAAAAAAATCAGCAAAAAAAAAAAGATGATCGTATTATATAATGTGACAGATAATTATAATTTAAAACTGAATTTTACCTTCTTTATAGGAAAAACCAAGTGAGAAGGCCATATTAAATAATAATTTAAAGTTTGACAAATGAATCTTATCTCCCCTTCAGGACATGGTAAAGGTGCATTTGGGTTGATTTCTTCTTTAACACAAACTCGATAATGACCACTTGAGACAGGCTTGAAATGATGCTTGACAACTTCTCCTTCCATCCCAACATACACTTCTCCAATAGCAACTATATCGACCCTTTTGTCACTCTTAATTGCCATGGAACAAAGACTATCAACTCCCTAAATATGGATTATGGTATTAATAAAACTTTTGTGGATTGATAAGATGTAGTAGTCTATAATTTAACACCATCAGAAGAATCTAGGATATATGTACTTACATCAAACACATAAGTATTAGGAAATAATGTTACCTGTGGAAATGGTGGGCTTGTAATGTCTTGTTCATTATTGAGTACATGCGTTTCCAAATTCTCATTTTCTGGCACATATCCCTCCTTAAGCCACACAACAAGGTATGGCTCGGGTTGAACCTCAAACTCTTCAACATTCTACTGTTGGAAGTTGAAACCTCGAACCCCTTGGTCAACTTCGGAGCCAAAGACATCTAAATGATCATCTAACTGTTCACCACCAAGTTCTTTCAATTGCTCCGCGTTAACCTGACCACTTGACATTAAGTAAGACAACAACAAATTTTGTGTGTTAACCACATTTTCTAGTTTTTATTTGAGACACTTAAGATCTGATTGCAATTGACTTTGTGGTGTTGGTTTGTTGTAACCAAAGTACAGCTTATTTGTAACACCCGACCCAGCGCCCCTAACACAACCTCCATGTTCAGGATTCTTTAATGCTCTCGCTAGGATATCATTCCGGCCAGTGGCCTCAATTTCTCCTTGGATTTGTTGAGCCTCTAATGCTTTCTGACATCAATAATAAGCAACCTAATTAAGGCAGTGTAATCTATTATAGCCAAATAATTTATTTTATTCAAAAGTAGAAACAAACTCACAATTGTTTGAGCTATTTCAAAATCAGCAGGATTGTCAGAGGTCATTGCACCATCTTTTTGTCTGGAATGATCTCTTATCCAAACCAAATGTCGAGGCACGTCTCTAACTTGCACTCCTTGTTTCTGAAGTTCAGCAGCCTGACAATACAAATAACACAATGCCATTTAACAACTAAAAGTCATCCCTTAATTTATTATTTAATGTTATTCCTTAAAAAAATCAACAAAAAATAGAAAATAATCATTTCTAAACTTACAATCTCTTGTTCATAATACAAGTACCCTTTTCGACCTCCTCGATATCTTGAAGTATTCATTTTTGCCCTCTCTCGATTGTTGTCACTTAGTTCCTTTCAATATAATAATGTATAAACAATGAATTCCCAGTTTTCAAAGGTTTTTTCACAACTATGATTAGCTATGGGCTATAATTCAAAGATTACCTTAAACTCATCATCAGTATATGTTTTAATGAATTTGGTCCAATCATCTTGTGTTATAAATGGATATATCGAAGGTGGCTTCTTTATAATCACATTTGGATTTACTCCCTTGGTGTCGTACATCCAATTCTTTCTTAATCTGGCCTTGAAAGCTCTCCAGCGGATTGAAGCTCTCCTTAATACATAATTTCTACGTTCTTCCGGCACTATAAATCCTCTCTACACAATTCAAATAAAAGATATCAGATATAAGAATACCGAAATTCATATATCAAAACAATACCTGAGTTCGAATAAACAAGCTTTTATGAGGCTTGATCATTCTCTGGAAGCCACACTGCAATCTTGATTTTTTTGTTAGGAACCCCATTTAGGCAGAAATTATATAGATAAATAAAAATAGCTAAATCAATAATATCATCAATGATGAAATGGAACGAACTAGAATTTCATCAATGATTATTTTCATCAACCCAACCTCTCTAGCAAGCTGTAAACCCCACCAGATAGCTTTGCTTTAGCTTCAGCAGCCTTCAGTTCCCACCTATCACAACACTGGACAACAGAGCAAACTGCAGCCTGCTACTTGTTCCCAGTATGCGTATGCACAATATCCTCCTGTACTTCTTTACATATAAGCATACAAGTGGGATGAACACAAACAAGCACAGTAATAATTCACTCTGTGATTCAGAACATCAGGTAAGCATACAAGCGGGATGAACACAAACAAACACAAACAGATGCTCTAAAATTGCTTGCCATGCATAAAAGGCCTGTTCCTCGTGTTGCTGCTACAATTGGAGCATGGATGAATACATTTCAGGCAAGCTTTCGAATTGTCAATCTTTTTTGTGCTTACTGCAATTATGCATAAAATCACATTTACTGCAGTGAAGAGCATAAAAGTTGGAGTAATAAAATCCATAACTTCATATGCTAAAGCAAGAAACAAACCCAACATTTCCTTTCAATTAAAACAGCTAAAATCCTAACACTTAAACATCACTAATTTACTAAGATTATGTAATAATCACTTTAGGGTTGCATCTGAAAGCTGCAAGCCTGAAACCACAAAAGATATGTCTTGCTATCCAAAAGTTGGTCTAACTTATGGGGTCTATAGCCACTTTAACATACAATTTTGAATCAAAGAAGTCAACAAGAAGCTTTAATTTAGTTAATCTAAAACTGTTCCTCTTTAGTAAAAAAAGTTAGTTTGCCAAATAAATTTTTTTCCTCATTACCATCAAACCATTATTCCATAGCCTAATTGGTTAAATCTCCAATATTAATTAATTACAATTTGCATTAATAAAAAGCAAAAAACAGACAATTATGTTGGACAGAGTGATTAATGAAGGATACAATACAGGACAGTCAAAGCAAAGTTGGGATGACATTTAAACTCTCAGACATTCAGCAGCTGCTAAAGACTATTTGATTTGCATAAACCTCATCACATATAATCTAGCTCAAAATCCCTAGCATAAATTAAGTACTTATATTTTATTAACAGCTGAAAATCATTACTTTGACAGCAATGTTGTCAGAATGAATGCATTGTGATAATGATAAGTGATTTATTTTTTTTATTGGACTAAAAGAAAATAATTTGAGGAATGAAACGGATAGAACTTTATTTTATTAACTCAATCTGTCACATAATTCTGCAACTAACTCATGATCATGGAACTAATCAAAAAGCCTTTACATATTGAAGAAAGTTCACAAAATATGACTTTTCAGGTAAATCAAGAAAACAATGCTACTACTTGGTACCATTCATATTTGTTTTCTATTGACTTCACTGCAGCTTAATTATTACTTAAGGAAACTGTTAAAACATAGGCATATGAGTTAAACATAAAAGAGTACAATAAAACTGAAAATTATGCCTTTTTCCCATGGTAATTATTCATGTTTCATTTGGAATAAAATAGATGCCACTGCCAAATCTGCCACGACTCGTGAGTATCAATGTTTTATTTTCATGTATGTATGTATAGGCATGCTCTGAAGCATATGCAACAAGGGTCCAGCATCATTAACACAATATCAGTTCTTGCATATAAAGGGAGTCCAACTGTAGACACTTAAAAATGTCTCCCCAAAACCAAACCCGATGATGAACAACCTTTCACCGCCACTATTGGTCGGGTTTAGTATTTAATCCCGAGAGTGCTTAAAAAATCGTATTTTATTAAATTCATATTTTTGAACAATCCATGGATTAGTCTTGGTGTTTGGTAAAAGCATAGTTTTAATTTCAACCCAAACTTATTAATTAATTCTAGCCCAAACCTTTTTATTATATTGTTTTATTATTGGCCCAAACCCTTTATTTATTTTTATTTAATTACTTTCTTATTATAGCCCGAATAATAAAAGTCAGAAAAAGGCCCGAAATTATCAATCGGCACTTAAAACAGCCGAAAGAAATTAGGGTTAAAAATGAATTTAGACGGAAAATGGACTGGAATTTCCCGCGCCACGGCAGACTACCACCGTGTCACGGGAACTCTTCCCGTCTGACGGTGGGACTTCCCGTGACACGGGAGGTATGCCGTGACACGGGACATTCCGTGTCCTTTCCGCGTAAACCCTTAACGCGTTTTTCATCCCGTTTTCTGAAAATTTCCCGCGTCACTCCAAAAGTGTACCGTGTCACGGGAAAGTGTACTGTCTGACGGTGGAGCTTCCCGTGTCACGGTACAGGCTGACCGTGTCACGGGATATTATTTTAGGGTTTTTATCATTTTAGGGTTCCGTGTGCTCCCTCAGCACATTTTCCCTATAAATACCCCCTCATTTCTGATGAACGGGGCACTGAGAATTTTATTATTTTTATTTTCTCTCTTCTATGCTATTGACCTAAACACTAGCCTACCCTTTTCATTTCAAAATTCCTTCTTCAAGCACTCAAAGGAGTCCATATTTTACTCGAGGTTCTGTCCTTAAGCCAAGGCGTGAAAGGTAGAACTGTTTGAGGGTTTGGCCCCAAATTCAACTTTATTTAATTTAATTTAATTTAGTTATTGTTTATTTATTTCCTTGAAGTTACTAACTCGTTTATTATTTTGTAGTTTCAAACAAACAGAATCAAAGTAAGGATCATGCTCCTTCTATTTCTATTATTTCTCTAACGATTTTATGTTGTTGGAATTGTGATTAAATTGGTTTTAATATTAATGTTGTTCTGTTATATTTATTGATCACCATATTGCATGTTTAAAGGGAATATGTAATTGAAAATCACGCCTAATAAGATAATTTGGACAACCGGTTTAGGTTCCTTTTAATCTTGTTATTTAATTCAAGTGATCACGATAGTTTAGAATTATGTGTGCATTAATCTTAAACCATTTTAATTAAATAATAGTTTGGAGCGAATTGGATTATTGTTTGTATGCCTTTGAGATCACAGGAGTGCTTTTCACTATAAGAATCGAGTAGAGGCCAATACGGGCGAATGTGACTCCATGACTCACTTCGTACCGTCATCCCCGATCCTCCTTTCGTGGTTCCGAACCATATGGAGTTAGTAATCTCATGGATTATGAATGGGGTGTAACCTTCACGGGTCAATCGTTGTTGCCTTCATTGTCCCTTATTCGTGGTTGCCTTTTATGATCCGTGAACGGTTTACAAGTTCCTTAAAAACTTTTTAGCGGCTCCCTACTTTCCTTGTCCCTAATCGTATTATGTCAATTCCCACTTCCTATGAGTGCCAAGCATATTCACCACATGCTTTTAACGTAGGCGCACTTCAAACGATGCCTACAATTTGGCGAATCCACTGGGGAGGATTCTTAATTAATTATCGATTTGAGTGATCGGTATTTAATTAAGATGAGTGGATGAGACTTGAAAGATTCTTGAAAAAATATTCCTGTGATTAATTTGGCATTTTTTGCATCTGCATAGACGTTTTAACGTCGCGTTCAAGTCTGTCCCGTAGGAAAAATTGGATAACTTAATTATGCGCAAAGGAAAACAGGGCACCAGTCAGATTTTCTGACTGCCGTGCCACGGCAGAATCTACCGTGTCACGGTACAGTGAACCGTCTGATGGTGCACAGTACCGTGACACGGGAATTTCTGTCGTGTCACGGCAGTCCTAAAATCAGTCCGGAGGCTTATTTTCTTTTCTCACAGTCGACTTCCTTGGGATTTTTCAGAAAAAACGTTTGTGTTCTACATGCGTCTTAGCCCCGGGGGATTTAAGCTCTATCGACCCAAAAACGCTCATGGCAATAAGGGTTCATCCGAGTTATTAAATCCACCCAAACCATGGAGTCGAGTTCGATTTCATTACGAACTCGCGAAGCCGCCCGTTGGTATACACCCTCAAGGGAGGCTGCCTTGCTAACGCGTCCAAACTCTTAACCATGGTACCCTTTTGACACCCAAAGCTTGACCAATAGTTGAAAATAGATCTCGACTCTAGGTTGCGAACTTTTTCTACATCATCGTGCCTAAATGCTATGTGGTTGTTTGGTGCTAACCCTCATGTGTTTGCTCTTTTTGTTTAACCCATGACCGAGGGTTTTTATTCTCACATAGTAATTAGTACGGACCTAAAATCGATTAAAATCTGAAAAAAAAATCACAAAACTGACCTGGAACTGCGCACCGTGTCATGGCATGTTCTGCCGCGCCACGGTGAACAGTGCCGTGACACGGGAAAGTCTACCGTCTGACGGTAGACTGCACTGTGTCACGACAGTCTGCACCGTGACACGGTGCCCAGGAAAGTGTCCTGACAGTCTTTTTTCTCGATTTTTGTGCGAATGTTGTGTCCAGTTTTGTGTCGTGTCTAGCTATACGGTCAAAACACGCGTCTATAACCTCACCTAATCATTCACGTATTATGTTCACACTTTTTTTTTTTTAGTCATGCACCACTTTTTGACCGTATTTTAGGGAAGTCTCGTTTTGTGTCGTTTTTTTTCGGAGTAAGTCGGATGGTGTAGACACCCAAATGTGTCTCCCCAAAACCAAACCCAGTGATGAGTACCTTTCACGTCGAATCATAATCGAATGAAACGAAAGTGTGGAAAGGTCTAGTGTTGCGGAAAGTTTTATTTCTTTTCTTTTCTTTTCTCTTCTCTTCTCTCTGTTTTTGAAAACTTTATTTTAAGAAAACAGCCAATCCAGTTTGGTTGGTCCATGATATGGGTCCAATAGTTGTGTAGTTGGATGGGGCTTGCAAAGATCTTTCCAACGATATATTATAAGCCCAATTCCGATGAATATTGAGGAAGTTATGGCTAATTTACTAAACTGGGCCCGGTTTGAGCTTTAAGTACGACCCAATGATCTAGGGGAGGGCCTAATATGATTTATCATTCCTAATGTAATTAGGAATGGTTTTGGTCTTCTAGAACATTCTAGAAGGTCTTATCATTCTTAATTCAATTAGGACTCTTTAGAGTTTTAATTAGATCAAATGGCATTTTCGACTGAAATTATATTATTTTATCTTCAAGTACGGTAAAATTATCAGATTTTCGAAAACGTGTTAAAATTTGGTTTGGCGTCCAACCCCAGTCCTTGACGCCTGGAACCAGGATTGGCGCCAGACGCCAGCCATTGGCGCCTGGCGCTAGCCAGTGGTTCTGGCGCCAATGAGCCAGGGCTGGCGCCAAGTTGGTTTTTCGATCTTCAGACTCTGTTTTGATAAATTATCTTTTTTGGATGTTTTTCTCTATAAATATCGTATTGAAAACTCCGTTTTAGTTCATCAACAATCAGTTTTCTTTCGCAATTATTAATTCTCTAATTCTCTCTTAATCATTCACCAACTCTCATCAAGATTTTCTTGATTATTCTCTTTCTTTTCTATACTTCACTTTTTTCACACAAAATTCCGCAATCACAAGATCTAGAAACACCTAGCCATATTCGAAGTTGCCTTCGCCCTAGACGTGAAAGGTTTTAATTTTTGAGGGTTTGGCAAATCTCTTTTAATTATTTAATTTAATTGTTTTGATTATTATTTTCTTTGAAGTTACTAACGTGTGTATTTTGTAATTAGAAAGAGGTACGAGGCATCCAAGTAAGTACTTTGATTGTTTAATTGGTTTCATGATGTAGATATCATGCTTAGATTGTTATTTTGACTCCTAGTATCATGTCTAGGGTAATTTTAATATCAAGTATGATTAAAAGTATGATGCTTCCTATGTTCTTCCTAATATTTATTATTATGATTGATTATTATTATTATTGATTATGTTGCTTGATATGCATATTATTTTATATCGTTATTGCTTGATCACCTTTTATTGTAGGTTAAAGGGAATTGGTATTTGCAATCACGCTTAATAAGATAATTAATAATCTTGCTAGGTTAATTGTGATTATAAATTCAAGTGATCGCCAATAATAGTTTATTTGTGCATTAAATTTAATCAACATAGATTAAACAGGTTTAGGGTTAAATCTATTTATTGTATGTTAGTCAAAAAGCGCACATGAATACGAGCAGAATAAAGTAGAGCCCTATTATTAGGGCTGGTTCAATCTCTTTTAGGTTGGATTTGTACCTTCATCCCCGAACCCTTATTTGGTTCATGACCTTATGGAGTTGACGATCTCTTGGATCGTTAGTGGGTGTAACCTTCACCTTGTGAACGGTTTAAAAGTTCCTTAAAAACTTGTTGGCGACTCTTTTGCTCTATCTTCTTCCCTTTTGGACGCCACCGTACTTTAGTGTATGATCACAGTGGGGTTCAAGGTAGTGGGATTTTTAAAGGCTTGAAAATATTCCCTACAGTTTTTGGCGACTCCACTGGGGAGGATTTCTATTTTAATTCCTGAATTTGTTTCGGCAAAGATTTAGAATGAGTGGATGAGACTCGAAAAGTTCTAAGTATTTCATTTGTGTAATTTTGATTAACATTATTGTCATATGCATAAAAAGGTTCTCATTGGAGAGACCATCTGTAATGAGTCAAAAACATAGGATTTTACACGTAGGAAATTTGAGAAACGTCTTTCACAACTAGGACTGAAATAACACCACGCAAAACTGGATGATTTTATTGAGCACAGAAAGCTGCTGAGGCATGTGGGAAGTAGCGTCAGGGGCCAGAGCTTGGCGCCACACTTTTAGCCGTAGCGCCAGACGCCAATATTGGCGCCAGGCGCTACAGTTAAAAGTTGGCGCCAATCTCTGTTTGCTGGCGCCAATTTCCCCCAATATGCGTTCTAATTTCGACCGGTTTTTCGTATTTTTTGCTCGATCCTACTTCCTGATTGAATTATTTCTCACTTTTCTGAAACCCATATGTGTTCTACATATGGACATAACCCTCTGGGAATTCATGCTCTATCTACCCGATTGAACGCTCCTGGCAACAAAGGGTACATCTGAGAGGTTGAGTTCACCAAACCATGGAAGTGAGTTTTTTCTAAAAACTCGCGGTGTTCTATCCACACCCGTTAACCCTTCACGGTTAGGCTTCTACGCGGTGCATCTGGACAATTAACCATGGACCCTATTTGACTAAACCATATCCCGAACTTTAGAGAACTAGAGCCATGGTTAGGTTGCGAACTCATTGCATCATATTGTGCCTACTTGGACTAATTGTGCATTAATTGTTGTGCATATATATTCTATGTTTCTCTTAACCGTTAGCTGTTTTGTGTTGAGATTAAAATTAATGACTTAAAGAACTTTGCCTAATTAATTAATTAATTAACTAATTTGAGTTAATAAAGTTTCTTTTTAATCGGAATTGACCTAGTACGACTTTAGGCATACCCCACTTGACTAATAATACCGAAAACAGTCCCAGACCGAGGCTCCAATATTGGTGCCAAAATCTGAGCTGTAGCGCCACTGTATGGTGTGTAGCGCCAGACATTTACTAAAAGGTCTGGCGCCAACCACCATATTGTGACGCCAGTCCTGTCGCTTGGCCGACATTTCGGATTATTTGTCGAGTCATCACCTAATGTCTAATTAACTAGTTTGCTAATTAATTCGGTTATTTCTGCTGTCAATAACACCTTGTCGAGTCATTAATCGAGTCTTGGTCACATAGTCTAGCCACATGGTCATGACACGAGTCTTAACATGTCACCCACACTCACTAGTCTTAGCACACACTTTGAGTACACATCACCATGGCCATGTCTTAGGTTCAAGCATAAGTCGGTCTTTTCCGTCATTTGAGTTGGGGTACATTCTAATCCTAATTCTTCATATCCCTCCATCTAAATCTTTCTTCACATTCTTCCATCTTTCTTCACCTCCTCCATCCATTACATGTTGAATAAAGTTTGAGTCAAATAATTTACAATAAGTATCCCCAAATTCCTTTTCTACAGTACTTGGTCGAGGAGAGAAGGGCGATTAATCAAGGACAACCTCTTTATTCAAGTCTCGCTTTTTGATAAACCGATTCGTCAAAAGAGGAAGGCTAAGAAGATAATGGCAACTCAAGAAGAAGTCAATGAGCTTAGGAACCAATTGGTTACCATGACTGAAACACTGAAGCTACTCATCCTCAAGGTTGATGATCCCGTGAAGTTACAACAGATGGACCTCATGCAAGAGAGCCTAAGCAAGTTGTCTAGCGATTACAAGTTTCAAGAGCTTACATCACAAGGGGTCTCAGTGGACAAAGATCTTCTTCCCCAGAAGTTCAATGCCAACGACATCCCAAAATTCAAGGCAACAGATAACCCTTACTTCCATCTAAGAGCTTTTGAAACTATAATGACCATTAAGGGTATCGATAAGAAGGTTTTCCCCTCTCTGTTCCCACTATCTCTTGAAACTGTTTTCCAATAATGGTTCTTCTCCCTTGACAAGGAGAAAATCTCTACCTGGGAATCGATAGAAAACGCTTTCGTTGATAGGTACAAGTACAATATCCAAGTTGAAACCGATCATAGACAACTTGAGATGCTAAGACAAAAAGAAAATGAAGGCTTTACTTCTTTCTTTAATAAGTGGAGGGAAACTTCCGCCAAGATGATTGAAGTCCCCACCGAAAAGGAATCTGTGAAGATGTTTATCAAGAATCTCCAAGAAAAGTATTCGAAGCACCTAAAATATCAACACAATTTGAATACTTTCAAGGCCGTTTATGACATCGGAATTGAAATCGAAGATGACCTTGCAAAGCAAAAAGCTACTAACAATAGTAACCACGGTGGCTGGAAAGGAAAGAAGAATGACAATCCTTCTTCTTCCGAAAATGCCCACTCTAGTAACAATGTTAGTACCTTTGATCTCAATGAAGTTTTAGCCATATATAACCAAGGATCTAAGAAGAAACTAAGGAAAGACTTCACCCCCATTGGGATGAGTTACGATACTGCCTTCGATCGACTCCATGCCATAGGACTTATTACTCCCATTGGACCTATTCAAGATCCCGCACCTGAAAAGAGATTGCCTAGTTGGAATCCAGACGAACACTGCAAGTACCATCAAGGTAGGGGTCATACTACTGAGAGCTGTTGGAAGCTAAAGGAGGTTATCCAACATTTGATTGATAATAACAAGCTTCCCATGCCTCCAGTTGGAATCCAGACGAACACTGCAAGTACCATCAAGGTAGGGGTCATACTACTGAGAGCTGTTGGAAGCTAAAGGAGGCTATCCAACATTTGATTGATAATAACAAGCTTCCCATGCCTCCAGTTAATAAGAAGACTGGATGATGATGAAACAAATGACACAAGACAAGAGGCGAGCTACAACGACAAGATTTCGTGACCTCTTTTTTTCTATTTCTTTTTCATCTTTTCTTTCCCCAATAAGTCTAGCATAGGCACCTTTTCTTTTCTTTTAGATTAATTTTATAGGATTTTTTCCTTTTTCCCTTTTTAATAAAATGAGCATTTATTTCCTTGCATATGATCATCACATTGCATTGCAAAAAATAAAAAAAATAAAAAATAAAAAAAACCATGTCGAATTAAGCACAAGGTATACTAAGGATTTGAGGCACCCCTTGTAGCCACATCATATCTCCTTTCGCCCTTTAATTATATAATCCTTTCTTCATAAACCACTTTGAGCCTCGTCTAACGATAGACCTTTCTTTTTTCAACCTACATCTATCTAACCTTGGGATGGGATGGTGTGCAACTTATGCAATTTTCAATTTCATAAAAAGCTTGAGTAATTCAAAAAATAGCAAAAATAAATAAAAGTGTACAAAAGGGCAAGTGTTCCAATGTCTTTGATATGAAAATATCTTCGATAAGAACACGTCTCAGATTGCGTCTCTTATCGAGTGCTTGGTACCGTGCCTGAGAAACATGAATGCCAAGTGAGTGATAGACCACATGATCGGGATTGCCCACGCTTATAAAAATAAAATAGATGCTAAAGCAAAAGATAAAAGAGAGCTAAAAAAAAGAGTAGAAACTGAAAGATTCAAAAGCGAGGTTGCACACCTTGGGGGGCTTATCTAGGGTCTTGAACCTTTATCCCCTTCTTATAAAAACTTTAGCCTAACCACGTTACAACCCTTAAAAAGACCTTTTTGAGGTATACACACTTGTGCGAGGTTTGGCTAGAGCTACGTTCGGCCTGATTCCTAACGGATACGTAGGCAACCTCACATTGAGGTGCGGCCGTAATAAACATGCATTCATATTCACATTCACACACTTACACCATGATCATATCAAGGGATCTCCTATGCTCATCCCTATTTACTTAGAGCTAGACTTGGGGGCTTGATCCTTACATCATTAGCTTACCTAGCTTAAGAGTCACCACCATTTGACTCTTTTAACAAATAATATCTCTCCACACACTTAGCTCTTGCGACCTAGCTTTAGTGTCACTATCACACACTGCATAGACACATGACCAAATATACTTCCCTTAAGAACCCTTTGTCATGAAATCTTAACATAACGCTGAAGCATGCCTTGTCACATCACTCATCAATCATAATCATCATTGTATCGAAGTATGAAGTGCTTAGCTTCCGTGCCTAAGTTGACCAAATACTTTCATCATTGAATCAACCATTGAGATAGCTAGGATGGATTAATCCTTGAACCTTGAGAGATAGTATCAAACAACATTTGACTAAGCTCATTCAACATGCATCTTCAAACTTCACTTTCGATTCTTGTTCGCGTCTTTCTTTTTCGGGAGAAAGTCGGTGCCCTCCATAAAAATGACAGAAATTACCCTCCATAAAAATGACGGAAATTTTTTTCTTTTTTGCATTTTTTCGAGTCGCACGATCACATTATAATGCACACACGAGTCATGTACACATTGAGTCATGTCGTGTCACATCACTTTGATTTGAGTCTAACACATGTGTCAAACACTTTGAGTCGAGTCAACCTCAAGTCGGTCAATCACATCGAGTCAAGTTTATACCTTGAGTCGTGTCAAGTCAATGAGTCAAGCAACGTTAGGCCTTAGGTCAACCCTAAGATGATTAAAGAGATTAGAAAAGTTCTATGGTCAAAATAAATACAGGTGCAGCAGAACAGGGAAGACCCTATCGCAGTGTTCGTGACGAACAAAGCAAGAAATAAAACGGAAAACTGAATTTAAAGAAGAATCCGTGCTGGCGCTAGTCCCCAGGAATTGGCGTCACATTCTGTGCTTGGCGCCAAACTCCAATTCCAGTTCCTGGCGATAATGCCATATGCTTGGCGCTGATTGATTTTCAACGACGCCAAAGCAGCCAGCCACCTGTTGGGGTTGTGCTAGCCTTCTGCAATATAATTTGGGTTCCTTGGTACGCCAGTTAGCCCCTAAAAGAAATTTGACATGATTAAGCAGTCAGTTTGATTACAGTTGCAATAAGTGATCGACCTGATGAAAGATCGTCTCACTTAGCTTAAAGCGCCTAGGCATTGGCTCAAAAGCAGAAAAGACACCGACATACAGGTTCAAGAGCAACGAAAGCGCCGACGTACAGGCATAGCGGAAGCAAAGTTCGAGCGAGCTTTAAAGATCGACAAGTGTTGGTCTTCGGTAATTTTCTTCGGAATATTATCGCAACAATTGAGGATGACTTCAAGTAAAGTTATTTTCGACGACATTCGCTAAGATTGTGGAGGTTGTCACCCAAGATTTGAGAAGATAGCACGAGATGGGCGGTCTTCGACGGCATTCGCTAAGATTGTGGAGGTTGTCACCCAAGATTTGAGAAGATAGCAAGAGATGGGCAGTCTTCGATGACTTTTGCTATGATTGGAAAGGTTGTCACTATGATTCAAGAAAAGGCTCAAGATGTAGCAACATTGATCGACGGCATTCCCTAGATTGCGGAAGATCGTCAAAACAAACAGCAAGATGGCGTTCCCTAGATTGTGGAGGGTTGTCACAAAAAACTAAGGATTGTTTCAAGAGAAATAATCTTTGATGGTATTCCCTTGGACGTGGAATATTATCAATGCGGATGAGGATTGTTTCAAGAGAAATAATCTTTGATGGTATTCCCTTGGACGTGGAATATTAATAATGCAGAGGAGGATAGTTTCGGGCGAAGCAATCTTCTAATTTGGAAGCAGTTACGGGCGTAGCGGTTTTCAAGCGGGATGGTCTCTCTAGCTTGCAGGAGATCATCAAAACAGATCGGTTACTTTCAGAGACGTGTGCTCGATAGTGCAAGATACGCGTTTCTTAACTCTTTTATCTGTTTAACTAATGCTAGTTTTGCAGGTATCGGCGTTATAAGATTGATTTAGGATCGCAGAACGTTCTGAATCATTCTCCGTCCCTATCGATACTTTGGCTTTCGTTTTCGAAATTTGCGTTTCTCCAAACTCAGTCAAAGTGGGGGCTTCTGTAGACACCCAAATGTGTCTCCCCAAAACCAAACCCAGTGATCAGTACCTTTCACGTAGAATCATAATCGAATGAAACGAAAGTGTGGAAAGGTCTAGTGTTGCGGAAAGTTTTATTTCTTTTCTTTTCTCTTCTCTCTGTTTTTGAAAACTTTATTTTAAGAAAACAGCCAATCCAGTTTGGTTGCTCCATAATATGGGTCCAATAGTGGTGTAGTTGGATGGGGCTTGCAAAGATCTTTCCAACGATATATTATAAGCCCAATTCCGATGAATATTGAGGAAGTTATGGCCAATTTACTAAACTGGGCCCGGTTTGAGCTTTTAGTACGGCCCAATGATCTAGGGGAGGGCCTAATATGATTTATCATTCCTAATGTAATTAGGAATGGTTTTGGTCTTCTAGAACATTCTAGAAGGTTTTATCATTCTTAATTCAATTAGGACTCTTTAGAGTTTTAATTAGATCAAATAGCATTTTCGACTGAAATTATATTATTTTATCTTCAAGTACGGTAAAATTATTAGATTTTCGAAAACGTGTTAAAATTCGGTTTGGCGTCCAACCCCAGGCCTCGGTGCCTGGAACCAGGATTGGCGCCTGGCGCTAGCCACTGGTCCTGGCGCCAATGAGCCAGGGCTGGCGCCAAGTTGGTTTTTTCGATCTTCATACTCTGTTTTGATAAATTATCTTTTTTGGATGTTTTTCTCTATAAATATCGTATTAAAAACTCCGTTTTAATTCATCAACAATCATTTTTCTTTCGCAATCATTAATTCTCTAATTCTCTCTTAATCATTCACCAACTCTCATCAAGATTTTCTTGATTATTCTCTTTCTTTTCTATACTTCACTTTTTTCACACAAAATTCTGCATTCACAAGATCTAGAAACACCTAGCCATATTCGAAGTTGCCTTCGCCCTAGACGTGAAAGGTTTTAATTTCTGATGGTTTGGTCCCAAATCTCTTTCAATTATTTAATTTAATTGTTTTGATTAATATTTTCCTTGAAGTTACTAACGTGTGTATTTTGTAATTAGAAAGAGGTACGAGGCATCCAAGTAAGTACTTTGATGGTTTAATTGGTTTCATGATTTAGATATCATGCTTAGAATGTTATTTTGACTCTTAGTATCATGTCTAGGGTAATTTTAATATCAAGTATGATTAAAAGTATGATGCTTCCTATGTTCTTCCTAATATTTATTATTATGATTGATTATTATTATTATTGATTATGTTGCTTGATATGCATATTATTTTATATCGTTATTGCTTGATCACCTTTTATTGCAGGTTAAAGGGAATTGGTATTTGCATTCACGCTTAATAAGATAATTAATAATCTTGTTAGGTTAATTGTGATTATAAATTCAAGTGATCGCCAATAATAGTTTATTTGTGCATTAAATTCAACCAACATAGATTAAACAGGTTTAGGGTTAAATTTATTGATTGTATGTTAGTCAAAAAGCGCACATGAATACGAGCAAAATGAAGTAGAGGCCTATTATTAGGGAAGGTTCCATCTCTTTTAGGTTGGATTTGTACCTTCATCCCCGAACCCTTATTTGGTTCATGACCTTATGGAGTTGACGATCTCTTGGATCGTTAGTGGGTGTAACCTTCACCTAGTGAACGGTTTACAAGTTCCTTAAAAACTTCTTGGCGACTCTTTTGCTCTATCTTCTTCCCTTTTGGACGCCACCGTACTTTAGTGTATGATCACAGTAGGGTTCAAGCTAGTGGGATTTTTAAAGGCTTGAAAATATTCCCTACAGATGGTATCCTCCCATGTTTTTTTTTTAAAAAAAAAATAATAATAAGTAGAGTTTCAAAATTATAAAAAAAAAATTTCTTTAATCTGGATAGGTTAAGGTTAAGTTTGGTCATTAAAGGTGTGTTTGTTTCTGTGTCACAGTACTTAGACAAGAAGCAGGGGTAGATTGTTACGGTTCGAGTCCATACCTCAACAACCTCTTATACCAAAGAGGCGTACAAGGAAACCACCTCAATCATCTCCACAAGATCCATCTCCAGTCTACTTTCAACCAATGGCCACTAAGGAAGACATTGAGAACCTCAATTGGACAATTGAAAGATTGTCTGACATGATGCAGACACTCACCACTAGAGTTAGCACTGTAGAACAAGACAATCAGAACAATGTCACTACTGCCGCAATGGACAAGATTAAGGAACAGATGAGCAAGATTTCTGAAGAGTTCACTTATGTGGAACAGCCTGTCGCCTCTTCGTCTATAAGAGACAAGCTTCCTGAGAAGTTTTCCACTGCTGACATTCCCAAATTCAAGCCTACTGATAATCCACTTTTCCATTTGAAGGCTTTTTCTGCAACTATGGCTCTTAAGGGAGTAGACGTGACACTCTTCCCTACGGTGTTCCCTCTTTCCTTAGAGCATGCCTGTCAACAGTGGTTCTATTCTTTGGAATCCAAACATGTCACGACTTGGGAAGATGTTGCTGAAAGCTTCATGAATCGTTACAAGTGTAACATCTAGGCCAAGACTTCTGAACGTGAACTCTCCATTCTCAAACAGAAAGAGAATGAAGGCTTCACCACTTACTTAAGCAGGTGGAGGGAAACAGCTACGCTCCTGGTGGATCCCCTCAAGGAGAAAGAAATCGTTCGCTTGTTCATTTCCAATCTGACTCATAAGTACAAGAAACACTTGAAGTTTCTGCCTCTGAGTACCTTTGACGGTGTATACGATATTGGAATCAATATCGAAGATGAACTGATGAAGTATGTTGGTAGCAACAATAACAACAGCACTTGGAAAAACAAGAAGAACGACACTCCTTCTTCTTCGGCTTCTAAGACCAATAATGCTACCAACAATATCAACATCAATGATGTGCTGGCCCTTAACGCTCCTCCTCAAAGATTCCAAAGGCAAAGGAGGGTTTACACGCCTTTGGGAATGACTTATGATGCTGCTTAAGACCGTTTGCATGGTCAAGGACTGATTATGCCAATCAGACCATTTCCAGAACCTCGGCCAGAGAATAGGACCGCTAGCTATGACCCCAATGCTTATTGCAAGTTTCATCAAGGCAAGGGTCATAATACTGAGAAGTGTTGGAGGCTGAAGGATGCAATCCAAGATCTAATCGATGATAATCAACTTCCTGTTCCTCCAGGGGGCAAGAAGCCTAACATTCAAACAGGTCCTCTTTCTGATGCTTTGGCTATCATGGGAGATGAAGTCTCCTTTGATCCGTCGATACTCATTCAACCTGTGAATGAACCTCTACCGGAAGTTGTATTTATCTCAAGTACTGAAGAAGTGAATGGAATTTGGGATAGTGATGATGAAGACGTCTATCTCAAGGACATAGCCTGTTCATCTCTTAGAACCAGTGAAGATGTTTGGGGGGACTTTGAAGTCAAGGTTCTCACTGGAAGTGGACGGTTGCAACAACCTAACCCACTTTCACCTCCACCTCCACCACAATCACATCCGATAGTTGATCCCATCGACCCTGTGAACAGCGATGTGGTCAAACAACTGCAAAAGACCAAGGTGAAGATGAATTTATGGAAGCTTTTGGCCACTTCCCACAAGCAACGAAAGGATGTGATGAATGCTCTGGTGAAGATAGGAGTTGATGATGACATGACTCCTCAAGGACTAGTCAACTTTCTCACTACTGAGTTACCAAGTACTAGTAATCTGATTTCGTTTTCTGATAAGGATCTGCCCCCGGAAGGGGATCAACATAATAAGGCCTTACACCTCACTGTGGTGTGTAGGCAGATAAATGTTCCCATGAGCCTAGTTGATAATGGCTCAGCAATCAATATGTGCCCACTCCGTACTGCAAAGAAGTTGGGCATAAAGAATGAAGAACTGACTCCCTCCACTCAAGGGATTCGCACTTATGATAATACTCGCCGTCAAGCCGTGGGTACTATCATACTGAATATAACTACTGGGGCTATTGAACGTCGCACCAAATTTCAGGTGGTGGACATTAAGGCCTATTTCAATCTGTTGTTAGGACGCCCTTGGCTTCATGAGCTAAAGGCGATTCCGTCATCGCTTCACCAGAAAGTGAAAGCCATAGTTGGAGGGGTTTCGATTACTATCGATGCTTCTCCTATGCGCATTCAAGTTATTGATACTCCTATCGTCCATGTTGAACATGATGAAGAAGATGAAGATCTTTGGGGGTTTTCATTAGATGATGTTCTCGTGATCGAAGAGGAGGAAAAGTGCCATCTCGACTTCGATCCCTATTCAAACACCAGTATCAATGCCATTCTGAAGAAGCAAGGTCATTTCCCTGGAATGACCCTTGGATTCAAGAAGAAAATGGCTGAATCTTGGGGCCATCCTGGTGCGCTCAAGAAGGATACCTTCGGCTTGTGATTCAAGCCAACAAAAGAAGATCTGAAACGAGCTGCATTGAAGATGAAGGCTCGCAATAACGCTCGAATCACAAAGATGGAAATGGCCATGGATCCGTATCCGTTCACCCTCAATGGCCAGTACATCAAAGAAGGGGAAGACTTCCCATGCTATGAATTCCCTGAGCCGTTCGTCCATGATGGGATCCGTGAACCAGGATTCGAGGTGTTCCTCAAATTATGACTTTGTTGGCGAAAACAAAGAGCTCTTCACAACCGAGAAGCCAGCTAGCCTGAACTCTGATGATCTAGGAATCAGCCTTCTTTTTGGAATGGAGAAAAATGAGTCCAAGACGGTCCGCAATGATAACTCCAAGCTCGTTCAAGCCGTCATAGCAAACAAGGATTTTGACCCCTCCGAGTTAATCGTCCAAGCTGACAACATTTCAAGGGGATGGCACAAGACATTGAGGATCACTACGCCGAGTGGAGAGAAGTTGGAAATAACCACTGGCGAGGGTCCTATGTTTGATGAGTCTGAATCGTCTGAGTCCAAGTCCGAGTCTGAGTCTAAGTCTGTAGACGAGTCCTTAGAGTCTGAGGCCGACCCTCTTTCTGCTATAGAGTTCAACCGTGAGTCTCTTGTTGAGTCCTCTCTTTCTAGTCCTAATAATTCTGGTGAGGTCACAGCCGACCTTGCCTCTCTTGATGTATTAGCCAATGAATTCAATGAAATGAGTACCTTTGCTTACGATGCGTGTCATTCCCCTAGCCCTGATTAATATTGCTTTGCTAATGATAAAAATGACAAAGAAATAATAAAAGCAATGGAAGAACACGAAAATAAAACAGTACTTATTGAAGATACAGAAACAGTTAACATTTCCAATGATACGACTGTTAAAGAAGTAAAAATTGGATTAACACTAAGTCAAGATGAACACAAAGAGCTAATTAACTTGCTTAGTGAATTTGTTCATGTATTTGCTTGGTCATACCAAGATATGCCAGGAATTGACAGGGATATAGCTCAGCATACAATACCACTCATTCCAGGTATGAAGCCTGTCAAACAAAAGCTGCGCCGAATGAAACCAGATGTGGCTCTCAAAATCAAGGAAGAAATTAGGAAGCAATTGGCCGCAGGTTTCATCAGAGTATCCAAGTTTCCGGAATGGATAGCAAATGTGGTTCTGGTTCCAAAGAAGGATGGAAGGGTCAAAATGTGTGTTGATTACAGGGATCTCAATAAAGCAAGCCCAAAAGATGGGTTCCCTCTACCTCACATTGACATTCTGGTCGATAATACAGCAAACCATGCACTCATGTCATTCATGGATGGTTACGCCGGATATAATTAGGTATTGATGGCCGAAGAAGACATGGAGAAAACCACATTCATCACGCAATGGGGTACATATTGCTATACGGTAATGCCATTCGGGTTGAAAACCGCGGGTGCCACCTACCAAAGAGCAGCTACAACATTGTTACATGACATGATGCACAAAGAGGTGGAGGTCTATGTCGATGATATGATCGTTAAGTCTAAAGATCGCCCAGGCCATATTATTGCCCTTCGCAAGTTCTTTGAAAGACTCCGCAAGTACAACATGAGATTAAATCCAGCAAAATGTGCATTCGGAGTCACGTCAGGGAAATTACTTGGATACGTGATCAGTTCTCGAGGGATTGAAATAGATCCTTCGAAAGTAAAAGCGATCATGGGCATGCCACCACCTAAAAATGAGAAGGAGATTCGAGGCTTCATTGGAAGATTGCAGTATATAAGTAGGTTCATATCAAAGCTCACAGCGATATGTGAACCTATATTCAAGAAGCTTAAGAAGAATGTCCCAGTCACATGGGATGATGATTTCCAAAAGGCTTTCGACAAAATCAAAGAGTATTTGGCAAACCCACCCGTGCTAGAGCCAGCAATACCTGACTTCCCTTTTCGACTCTACCTTACGGTCACAAGAGAAACGATGGGGGCAATGCTAGCACAAGAAATCGAAAGCAAGGAGAATGCAATCTATTACTTGAGCAAGAAACTTCAAGGATATGAGACGCGTTACACACCACTTGAGAAGTTGTGTCTCGCACTTGTATGGGCCGCACAGAAACTAAGACATTACATGCTCACTCATACAGTGCATGTCGTGTCCAAGATGGACCCTCTCAAATACTTGTTCGAGAAAGCAACGCTCAACGGCAGATTATCAAGGTGGGTAGTCAATCTGGCTCAATTTGACTTGAGATTTGTGCCACAAAAAGCCATCAAAGGTTCTGCAGTTTCTGACTTCTTAGCAGACTTTCCGCTAGAAGAAGCTGAAAAAGAAGAAAATGAGTATGATTTCCCTGATGAAGATTTACTCATGACCGAAGATGATAGCTGGACGCTCTATTTCGATGGAGCTTCAAACCAAAAGGGATGTGGTATATGAGTCTTTCTCGTATCACCCAATGAAGAGCACATCCCAATTTCCATGAAGCTCGACTTTGATGTCACCAACAATGCCGCAGAATATGAAGCATGCATTTTGGGGTTAGAAACAGCTGTCGCCTTGGGAATTAAGTAACTCAGAATCTACGGTGATTCTTCACTAATCATTAACCAAATCTCCAAGAGATGGAAAGTGAGAAGTGAAAGTCTCGCTACGTATCAAGCTCATTTAGAAACTCTCACGGAGCAACTAGATGAAGTGGAGTGTACGTATTTGCCAAGAGAAGAAAACCAATTCGCCAACGCACTAGCTAAATTAGCATCAATGGTGAAAATTCCAATTGATACAATCAGAATGCCACTGACCATAGAAAGAAGATATGAGCCGGGTTATGTTCATCCACTTGATGATGAACAAGAACCACAAGAAGAAGATGAAGAGCCATGGTATACGGACATCCTTAATTATGTGACAAGAGGAGAATACCCTCCTAATACTGATAAAAGGGCACGCCGTGCTTTGAGGCTCCTTGACTCGGATAAATAAATAATAAATAAAAGTCATTGTAATTTTTATTTTTAAGGCTGAAATAAAGGTGCTATTATTAAAATAAATGCAACTACAAGTATTGGCATCATATGCCTTATTTTAAATAATAATTATAAATCATAAAATGCAAAGCACTATTAATCTAATCTCTCTTCTCTTTAGGAACATCCTTCTCTTGCTCAATTAGGTCGGCCTTCACCATTAATGTGTCTTTTGTAGCCCGAACCGTCACACCCCTAGTCGAACTTTCACCCCTTTCACCTCTCTTGAACTTTTTCGGTTGTTTCTCCCTATACACCATTTTTTATTTACCCTTCCCTTTCACATAGTCCTTCTTTCTTGGCATCATAGGAGTCTTAAACTCAATTCCTTGTGTTCTCGGACCTAGACGATCTTTAGGAGGAGCTTTCTTATTTCCAAGACGACTCTTCACATCAGACTGGCGTGATCCGAATCGTTCCCTCCTACTTCTAGGGTTCAACTATGCCTTGTATGCACTAGATAAAGGAGGAGGAGCTTGGTCACTTGCAGAAACGGTCCACAAAGGTCTTCCAATCCAATAAGCCTCGTACTTGTGAACGTTACTCTCATGCAACGATACTTCACGAGGACTATCGTTATAGCGTGGGATTACTTGTTCAAGTCCATACTGCCGCATCTGTCGTGAAGGACAGTAAAAGGTCAGTTTAGAGATACTTGGAACACGGCAATATGGAGTTTCATTCGTGCCAACCATCCTAGTAAGCCTCCACCAAGGCACCACCCAACAAATGGAAAATTCCCTCTTTGCAAAGAAAATTTTCCAATCTTCATACGACATGTTCGCAGAGTAATTCTTTTTCCTACGGACTAGGTCGTTAGGGCCATATTTTTCAATATCGTCGGGGGCTTCAAATAATTCCAAACGCTCCATCAACCAAATCTGCAAAAAAGAAAAAAAATTAATTAATCAAAAAAAAAAAATTTGCAGATTCCCGTGACACGGCAGTTTTAACCGTGTCACGGCAGACACCCACCGTGACACGGTGCCTGTTTTGTATCACGGGGGCTATTCAGAGCGTGTTTTTACCTGCAGTTACCAGAGAGCCCTTCTTGATTGCTTTCCGGTCAGCTTTTGCCTCGTCAAGACCACGAAATGTTTCTCCAAGGCACGTCAGCATAGGAGATCTTCCGAATTCAACATGCTCAAGTACGGACGCTAGACAAGCATGTCCTACCCTACCGTTTGCAAATAGTAGCTTTCTAAACATGAAAAAAATATATGCCCTTCTACGATATACATGTTAAGACTCAGAGATGGCGTTCAAAATCTTGGTAATAACATTCACGTAGGGTAGGCATGGCAATAAGATTTCTAGCAGGAAATCCAAAGATTGCACCAAATTCCTCCGGCAGAGGACAGATTTCATCATAATCAAATTTGAAACAGTGTGTTTCTGGACTCCAATAATCTATTGCTGCCCTAAGAAAATCATGTTCAATAGCTACGTGTTGCAGGGCTAGCAAACCCCTGACATGAAATAATTCTAACTCTCTTTTTTCAGCATTGGTTAAAGAATAAGACCAGTCGCGTAATGTATTATCAAAATTCTGAGACATGATTATTGAAATATGAAATTCTAAATTATTTTGTGTTACGTAATTATGCATATCATGAATAATCTGGTCTTATTCTATAGCAAAAGCGCTCAAAACTGCCCAGAATTTATCTTTTCATACGCGTAAAACACACCGCTGAATAATACGCGTCCCGTGACACAGGAAGTTCCACCGTGTCACGAGATCTTTTGCCGTGACACGGCAAGTTCTGCCGTGACACGGTACACAGTACCGTGTCACGGCACTTCACGCGTTTTCTTTTTTTCATCTTTTCCCGTATCTATCCGGATTTTTTTATAATATTTTATCTTCACCGTTTATTTTTCAGTTTTTTCTGAGAGTTTTATTTCTAATAAAATTCTCACCTTTTATATTCTTATTTTTATCTTTATTTTATTTATTTTAAGATTTTATTTCATTATCACATTATTTATATTTTGTCTTTTCTTTATTTTTATTTTGGGGAAGGTAATTTCATTTATTTTATCTCTTTATCATTTTATTTTTGGGGAAGGTAATTTTATAATTTTATTTTTATTTCTTTTCTTTTGGGGAAAATAATTTTATTTTGCTTGTCTTTTTATTTCTTTTTCTTTTGGGGAAGGTCGGTACCCTCCATTACTCCACTTATGTTTTTTTTCGTTGCGTCATACACAATCACACACAAGGAGTCTCAAACACACACTAACACAGAATAATAAATACATAAACTGTGAATAATGTACAAAAGAGTCGTAATAAATAAACATGTCAAGTGTCATTATAGGATGTACAAATAAAAACCCTCGGTCAAAAGTCTCTAGAGCCAAAAATCAGTATCATCTCCACCCTGCGCATATGGGAACGGCAAACCAAAGAGTCCATCCACCATCCGAGTACGGGGAGTAGTGTCCCTACTAGTCCCTGTAACCCCAGCAGTAGTCAAGCTCAAGGCAGGACCCGTCCAGCCGGAAAACGGTGTAGACTAGCCCAAAGACACTGGAATCGTCGGTGAAGGCATCGTCCCATACATCGGGACTGAGAACAAGCCCGAAACCAGTGGAGGAATCCCTGACAATGGAGCTGAAAATGAACCAGGATCCAAGGGAGTCAAAACAGACCCAAGTTCAAGCTATGGAGGCTATGAAAACAACTGACGCTGCCCCTAACTCTGGCCCGGAAAGTGCTGAGAAGACTGAGACTGCTGCCACTGAGCCTCCTGAAATGGCTGAGTAACCTGAGGCTCTCGCTGAGAATGAGAACGTCGGTGAATCTCAGGAGATCATCTACCACGACCAAGCTCCTTCTCGTCCGAGCCTCTGTGCCTCGAGCATGAGCGGGACCTCCGTTGCTCCTGAAAGATACAAAACCAAAAGGTGTCAACAATGCAAAATAAAAAGAATGGTAGAAATAAAAATGAATGATACCTCAAGAACGTCGCTAGAGCTCCGACAACTCGCACCACGCCGAAGCTTGATGATGCATTACTTCAGGGCGTCAACCAGCTTCATAAGTCCCATCATCTCCGGGCGGTTAGGCTGAGGATAAAACAAAGAAAAGTCAGTAATAAACAGTGTTAAAAGGATGAATAATGCATCCAAGAAAACTCACCGGCTCAAAGACCTCGGGCAGAGACTCCTGCGCCTGTCTATAACCCTCTGGCGCGTCAGCAATATGGTCCTCTGTGATACCAATCGGCCCTGGATAGCGAACAGACTGAGGAGGAATCTCGATCCTCCCCACAGGGCAAATAGTCGTCTGAAAATATGATCGAATAATCAAGTTATTCGACTATTTAAAACAGAGATTAATAAAGAAGATCCTCAAAAGAAATCATACCTCAGGAAGACGGGGTGGAGGAGCCAGAGAGGGAAGCAAATCCGGCGCATAGTCACTCTCCATGTGTACAAGCTCCTGCCATGGAAAAGTATAGCGCTCTCCCCTGTTGATCAACTCTCTGATCAAGCGTGAGTCCAGCATCGACTCTGGTGGAGATGAGGGCACCACAAAACGATCACTGCTATGCTGACGAACGACTCGCTCCCCCAAATACCAGACAAAGCGTCTGATACCAACCAAAATGGTGCGGTGCGCAGGAAGACGCAAGGCCTCAGTTGGATCAGTCATCCCGGCCGAAGAACGATATTGGACATCAATGGCAACCTGAAAACCATAAAAAGTCGGCGTGAAACAATAGAAACAACGTCAGAGGGAAAATAACAACAACAAAACTGATTCTTACGCCGACAGAAGAGGTGCCTCGGCGTTGCAGCCCACGCAGTGCAGGGACAAACTCCACCCGCGACTCTCCTCGATCACGCCAGCTGGCCCCGACAGGGAAATCATGGACCGCTCCACGACGCCGGCGAGGAGCCAAGCCTGGGAAGTACTCGTAGAACCATAGCTGCGATGAAAAGTAATCTTTAGCACATGAGTCGAACAAGTTAAAGTGAAACAAAAAGGTAAAAGATCATCACCTCTACGACTCTCCACAGACCATAGATGGTGATGCGAGACTCGTCATTCAGCTGTCGACAGCCGTGACGTAGCGATAAGAGGAGATCAGCGTATCCAAGGCTGGCCCAGCTATAGGATCCTATCTCATGGATCATGACCAGAGCAGGGAGGTAGCAAAGGAGTACACGTGAACTCCTATCGGGAGAAAGGGACATAGAAATCAGGATCAGGATGAAAATCCGCACTCGCTGCTCAGCCGTCGTATCCTCCATGTCGAAGCCACGAGCTAAAATTGAAGCCAGCTCCGATCGTCCGCTCCTAGGACCACCTCGAGACACTGGTCGGGACCTGATGTACTGAAAGATTGGACCCAACAAATCAGTTGTCTCAGCCGATCCCCAAGACAGATCAGACATTTGAGCTACAGCCCGGTCGGTGAAGCGCAACCCGCTGATCAGACTGAAGTCTAGGGGGGTTACCGTCATCTCCCCCAAGAAAAATGAAAAGTGTTGGTAGTATCCCAGAAATACTCTAACAATGCGCGAACGACCGTCGCACCGCAACCCTGGGGGCTGCGAAACCCAACAACCGCCGTATAGAAATCTACTAAACCAGCCGATTCCCATAGGGCGCTCGTAGCAGGATCCCTCGTAATGATCTGGTGAAGTCGAGGGATCAAATCGCCGGCTCCAGAACCGTGGTGGCGAAGCGTGCCATCGACTATACCGGAGAGTGAGCGATGAGAGACATGGTTTTCACGGCAGAAAACCAACTGGTCTGGAGCCCACGGAGGTGGAACCCACCTACCTCTACTCGCGGATGCCCGAGGCTCGAACTCTAAAGCATCTTCGTCCATACCCGCAGGATTGGTGGGAGTGTCCTCCCGAAAAGCCCGACGCCGGCCGAGGGTAGAAAGATCGCAATCTCGTCGCCTAGGCATGCTATTATAGAAATCTAAATACTTAGCATCATTTCCTAAGTTATTTAGTTATTTATTGAATTATACGCTAAATTTTTACCTGCAGGCTAAAAATTGGCAAAATTACGGTATTTAGTTTCTCCATGACAAACTAATACTACAGTTCTCCTAGCCGCATGATACTATGTTCTCCATGACGATATAGTACATACGCAAAATACGTTTCGAATTTGCACAAAAACAATGAATCAACACATCATGAAACACTTCACCACCGTTTTTTCACCATTTCAAGTACAAAAGAAATAACATGAACAACATTTCACAAAGTAGTACCCAAAAATGGTGATTTGCTCAATTCTCCATCAAATCATGTAATTTTTGTCTCAAATTTCTCACAAACACACATGCATACATATACATCATGGCAAGAATTTCAACATAAAACCTTAAAATCAAAAACCCCCAAATTGATTTTTTTTAAGGGTTTGTCATGAAATTACTTATGTGAAGCAAATTCAAGACAAAAATCAAAGGAAACTTACATGGATGATTGTAGAGGGTCGAAAATGAGGAAGATAGCAAGAAATTACAGCAAATTGGTGAAAATTCGAACTCCAAAAGCTCGGAAAAAGCTCCGGCCACCAGCAGACCGCGGCGACACGGTCAGCAGAAACCGTGACACGGCGAAGCTGTCCCGTGTCACGGTAAGCTCAAAAAGCGACGGAGCTCCGGTGACCTTCGATGACCGCTCCCGGCAGTAGACGCCAATAGCAGCAGCAAAAATGCACAGCAAAAAACCGCAGCAGAAAAAAAAAAAATATATCTACAGAACCGCCGTGTCACGGTTGCCGTTACCGTGTCACGGTGAGCTTGAACGGCCGCCGGTTTGCCTTAGACGTGGCGCGGTGATTTGTGAGAAGCAAGGAGATAAAAATAGAGAAGTATAGTGAGAATCAGATATGGCGAAATGGTGAAGCAAAATGTGAATTTAAAGCAAAACAAAAAAAAATAATCGTTGCAACGGACCCCATTGACCGTGCCACGGTTACCATTATTGTGTAACGGTACACTACTGACGTAGCGCGCTGGTATTCGTCGATAAAAAAGCACGACATTCACGCGTTGACCGATTCAAACAAAAAAAAAGAAGGGGAAATATTCCTGTGACACGGGATTTCGTCCTGTCTAACGGGAGTTATTCCCGTGTCACGGCAAGCCTGTGACGTGGCGCGGCAATTCTGTGCATTGTCAGCGAATATTCCTGACGTTTTTGACCAGTTTGAATGGTTTTTTGAGCTTATTAGGCGATTATTTTTCGCTAGAATTACGCGGAAAATTCTAACTGATATTTAAGGGGGACTAAAATTACCATTTTACCCCTAGTAAATATCAAAGTCTATTTTTTCGGCATCTTAAGCACTTAATATGGTCGGATAATTAGCTTAAAATTGTGAAACATCTGCGGCCCACGTTCGGGGAAAATCGAACTATCATGCACTTAACAATTTCAGTAATCGTCGGCTTTCCTCAGGCTTGGAAAGCATTATCGGTGGATTTTTCTTCAAGTATAGAAAACCGCCAAGTCGGCTTTCCTCAAGCATGGAAAGCGTTATCGGTGGAGTTTTCTTCAAGTATAGAAAACCGCCAAGTCGGCTTTCCTCAAGCATGGAAAGCGTTATCGATGGATTTTTCTTCAAGTATAGAAAACTGCCAAGTCGGCTTTCCTCAAGCATGGAAAGCGTTATCGGTGGATTTTTCTTCAAGTATAGAAAACCGCCAAGTCGGCTTTCCTCAAGCATGGAAAGCGTTATCGGTGGATTTTTCTTCAAGCATAGAAAACCGCCAAATTCCTTTGTCGGCTTTCCTCAAGCATGAAAGGCATTATCGGTGGATTTATTCAAGCATAGAATGACACCAAATTCGTTCGTCGACTTTCCTCAGGCATGGAAAGTATTATCCGGTAGCTTTCTTCAGGCTTAGAAAGGTACCAAACTCTTTAGTCGGCTTTCCTCAAGCATGGAAAACGTTTCAACAAATGTCACTCGGTGGATTCCTTCAAGCTTAGGAAGCTGCCAAATTCGTTTGTCACCAATACACTGGTGCCAGATATGTATTCTATCCCTTTACTCTTTTATCTGTGGAATTAACATTTTTATGCAGGTATCGGCGTATACAGAGTGATTTAGGATCGCAGAACGTCTTAAATCATTCTCCGTCCCTATCGGCTACTTTGACTATCATTTTCGAAACTGACGTTTCTACAAACTCAGTCAAAGTGGGGGCTTCTGTAGACACTTAAAAATGTCTCCCCAAAACCAAACCCGATGATGAACAACCTTTCACCGCCACTATTGGTCGGGTTTAGTATTTAATCCCGAGAGTGCTTAAAAAATCGTATTTTATTAAATTCATGTTTTTGAACAATCCATGGATTAGTATTGGTGTTTGGTAAAAACATAGTTTTAATTTCAGCCCAAACTTATTAATTAATTCTAGCCCAAACCTTTTTATTTTATTGTTTTATTATTGGCCCAAACCTTTTATTTATTTTTATTTAATTATTTTCTTATATTAGCCCGAATAATAAAAGTCAGAAAAGGCCCGAAATTATCAATCGGCACTTAAAAATGCCGAAAGAAATTAGGGTTAAAAATGAATTTAGACGGAAAATGGACAAGAATTTCCCGCGCCACGGCAGACTGCCACCGTGTCACGGGAACTCTTCCCGTCTGACGGTGGGCCTTCCCGTGACACGGGAGGTTTGCCGTGACACGGGACATTCCGTGTCCTTTCCGCGTAAACCCTTAACGCGTTTTTCATCCCGTTTTCTGAAAATTTCCCGCGTCACTCAAAAAGTGTACCGTGTCACGGGAAAGTGTATCGTCTGACGGTGGAGCTTCCCGTGTCACGGTACAGGCTGACCGTGTCACGGGATATTTTTTTAGGGGTTTTTATCATTTTAGGGTTCTGTGTGCTCCCTCAGCACATTTTCCCTATAAATACCCCCTCATTTCTGATGAACGGGGCACTGAGAATTTTATTATTTTATTTTCTCTCTTCTATGCTATTGACATAAACACTAGCCTACCCTTTTCACTTCAAAATTCCTTCTTCAAGCACTCAAAGGAGTCCATATTTTACTCCAGGTTCTGTCCTTAAGCCAAGGCGTGAAAGGTAGAACTATTTGAGGGTTTGGCCCCAAAATCAACTTTATTTTATTTAATTTAATTTAATTATTGTTTATTTATTTCCTTGAAGTTACTAACTCGTTTATTATTTTGTAGTTGCAAACAAACAGAATTAAAGTAAGGATCATGCTCCTTTTATTTCTATTAATTTTCTAACGATTTTATGTTGTTGGAATTGTGATTAAATTGGTTTTAATATTAATGTTGTTCTATTATATTTATTGATCACATATTGCATGTTTAAAGGGAATATGTAATTGAAAATCATGCCTAATAAGACAAATTGGACAACCGGTTTAGGTTCCTTTTAATCTTGTTATTTAATTCAAGTTATCACGATATTTTAGAATTATGTGTGCATTAATCTTAAACCAATTTAATTAAATAATAGTTTGGAGCGAATTGGATTAATTTTTGTATGCCTTTGAGATCACAGGAGTGATTTTCACTATAAGAATCGAGTAGAGGCCAATAAGGGCGAATGTGACTCCATGACTCACTTCGTACCGTCATCCCCGATCCTCCTTTCGTGGTTCCGAACCATATGGAGTTAGTAATCTCATGGAATATGAATGGGGTGTAACCTTCACGGGTCAATCGTTGTTGCCTTCGTTGTCCCTTATTCGTGGTTGTCTTTTATGATCCGTGAATGGTTTACAAGGTCCTTAAAAACTTATTGGCGGCTCCCTACTTTCCTTGTCCCTAATCGTATTATGTCAATTCCCACTTCCTATGAGTGCCAAGCATATTCACCACATGCTTTTAACGTAGGCGCACTTCAAACGACGCCTACACCAACATTGCTGGACTATACCTCCAACTCATGATCATGGAACTAATCAAAAAGCTTTTAATCTTACCGTAATGAATTTAAAGAGGTCATCAATAACTTCTTTCGGAACTTCCTCCCAGTCTCGATAATTGATATTCACTCTTTCACGAACAACTACACATATGTATGATGAAAAGATATATCTATTTTCCCCAATTGGCACTTTATTGTGATTCCATTCCAAGGGGATTTTGACGCCACTCAGAGTTGCTTTTCCAACTACTGCAGCTACTGTACGACCCCTTCGATTCTCACACTCAGCGTATTCTTCAGCCTCGCCAGTTTCAGAGGCCTCATTAGCACTTGCTTGCTTTCTCTTTTTCGACATCAACCTGCAAACATACAAATATATTAGAAATCATCTCTAAGAAGTGTCATTAAAATCAAATAAAATAAAATATTTGTCGATTATTAATATCAAGAACAAATTATAAATTTCAATACAAGAACCACAAGAATCAGATTTTTTTAGTAGCATAATAACCTGTACGACGCTGCTTTTTAGGTCGATTATTAGCATTACTATTTTCATTGTCATGCCGAATCCCTTCTTCATGATCACTACGTATATATGTTGTTGTATCATCAAGACTATCATCCACATTTTGTACCTCACTTGGGGTAGACCTCTCCTCATAAGAAATATTGTCATCATTGACATATCGAGATTTTGATGTGACAACAACTGATTTTCTTTTATCACACGTGTCAGTAACATAAAACACTTGTTTAGCATGACTAGCCAAAATGTATGGATCTTCTGTATGACCTATCTTGTTGAGATTCATAGTAGTATGCCCTAAACCATCAAATACAACATTATTATTATTTTCAGCCCATTTGCAACCAAAAATAGGTATCGAAAAACCCATATAATGCAACTCACATATCTCTTCAATTACCCCATAGTATTGCATTTTTCTATAAACAGGTCGATTATCTTTAGCATTAGACAAATGCATCGCTTCCGCTTCAACACATACCCCGCTGTTTTACATAGTGCTTTTATCATATTGGTCCCTAGTATAAAAAGTGTAGCCATTAATGGCATAACCAGAGAAAAATGAGGCAGAGAAATCAGGACCATTAGCTAAACTCCTAAGTCGGTCAGAAATAGTTTGTGGGAATTTTTGATCTCTTTCATTACTTGATCCTTGAGCCAAAGATGAAATGTTTTACTTTGTTCAGTAGCCAAAGGTTTGGAGCTAGCCTTTTGATTATGCATCTTCAAAAAATTCATATGTCTATTAATATACGGTGCAATTTCATCTTCATTGAAAAGAATATATGTGTGGGCCATGTGCCACTTTTCAGGAGACAAGTCAAGTTCTCTACGACCTATGGTTCCCTTACCCTCAAGTGTGTCACTGTGTTGAGAAGTACAAGTGCCTACTGTCCTCATATCTCCTAAACTTTCAAGGCAATATTCCATAGCTAACTCATAAAGCATTCTTTCAGCGATACAAGCCTCGGGTCGATACACATTCTTAACATAACCCTTATAAGTTTTCATTTGTCTTTCAAAGGCCCATTGAGCTCTATTGTGCACGGGACCACAAAATCTAATCTCCTTTACCAAATGAACGGGAAAATGTATCATTACATCAAAAAAATCTGGGGGGAAAGTACATCTCCGATTGAAACAAAATAACATCAATTTCAGTTTCTAAGGAATCCAAATCTTTTGGATTGATGACTTTACTATAGATTGCCTTAAAGAAAATACATAACCTGATAATGGCATATCGTACATTTTTTGGCAAAATTGAACGAATAACAATAGGTAAGAGATCTTGCATAAGAACATGGCAGTCATGAGACTTCAAACCCACGAGTTTCAAATTCTCCATTGAAACAAGAGAGGAAATGCTTGAAGAATAACCCTCAGGAACTTAAACTCCGGCTAAGGATGCACAAAGCTCAACTTTCTCCTTCTTAGACAGTGTATAAGCAGCAAGTGGAAAATAGTCCCGTTTTCCAGTTTCAACGGCATTGAGCTCATTTCTCATATTCATTTCCTTCAAGTCAAGTCGAGCATTAACACCGTCTTTTGTCTTCCCAGAGATATTCAATAGTGTGCCAATCAAACTATCAACACATTCTTTTCGATATGCATAATATCTAGAGAATGTCAAACAAAGAGAAATCTCCAATAAGGAAGACGCCAAAAATCACAACACTTCTTGTACCCTTTCTTAGGAATGGCATCTTTATTTTTTTTAACTTGCCAAAAGTAAGTTAAATTTCTTTCACCTTTTCAAATACTTCTTGGCTAGTAAAGACTTTTGGGTGAATTTCAAAATTTTGTTCCCCATTAAAAGCTTTCTTCATTCGACGATACTTATGATCCAAAGGAATAAATGGACGATGATCATAGTAGACCGTCTTTCTAGATGCCGATAACCATTTACCTTTCCAACCATCTTCACATATAGGACAACCACCTTCCCCTTTTACATAATAGCTAGAAAGATTACCATATGCTGGATAATCTTGTATGGTGCAAAATAACATTGCTCTTAAATTGAACATTTCATTTCGATTAGCATCAAACACTTCTACACCTTCTTCCCACAACAACTTTAAGTCGTCTATGAGAGGTGCCAAATACACATCGATGTCATTTCCTGGTTGTTTAGGTCCAGAAATAAGCATTGACAACATAATTTACTTTCTTTTCATGCATAACGAAGGAGGTAAGTTATAAGCCACTGGCATGACCGGCCATGTACTATGGATGCTACTAAGGGAACTTTATGGATTCATACCATCAGTAGACAACCCAAGGTGTAGGTTTCGTTCTTCACTACCAAATTCAGGGAATTGTCCATTAATAAATCTCCATTGCGGTGAGTCAGCCGGGTGTCTAAGTAACCCATCCTTTTTCAGACCAAATTTATGCCATGTCAACTTCTCTACATCTACCGGGTCTGAATACATCAGTTTGAACCTAGGAATAATGGAAAATACCACAAAAACTTAGCTGGCACTCCTTCCTTTTTCTTGTACCTTGAGAGATTACACTCTGGGCAAATCTTTGCTGATTCATTTTCATTTCGATAAAGTATGCAATCGTTAGGACACGCATGAATTTTTTCATAACGCAAACCCATTGTACATAATGTTTTTTTTTGCCCTGTATGTATTCTTTGGAAAAACATTATCAGATGGAAGGACATCTATCAAGAACTCAAGTAATGTTGTAAAACTCTTATCTGTCCAACTATGACCCTCCTTCAAACTGTATAGCTTAAGTGAAGCTGATAGCTTTGTGTACTTACACCCTTCATATAAAGGCTTCTCAGAATCACTCAACATTTCTTCCGTCACATTGAGATCATCATCTACTCTGTGTACGAATTGACTCGTCATGTCCTCTAATTCGTTACCCTCATCGGTATTATGGCCTTGAGCATCCTTGCTTGAAATTTCTTCCCTTTTCTCAACATGACGATGCCAACAAGTATATGTTCTATCAAATTGCCTTTTACTCAAATGATTAAGTATCACATCAGCTTTGTGATACATAAGATTATGGCAGATGTAACAAGGACATGGCAATTTATCACGCCCTTCACTATTATTTTCCAAAGCGAATTTAAAAAATTCCATAACTCCAACTTCATATTCTGGATCCCCTAATTTTTTTTTTGGTTATCCAAGTTCGGTCCATTTCTACAAACTAGAAAGTTAAAAATAAAAATAAACTCACACAAGTCACAAAGATAACTGCTATATAATTATGGATATAATTTTAACATACACTACAATAGTTAATGCCTACAACAACGTAAATAAAAACAACCTAATAAACTCACTTTTACATGTAAATAATAATTTATTTAAGCTCTATAATTACTAAAGTATAAGATGTTAGTTGATTTAATGATGAGCATATGCTATTTGTCTTGTCAATGAAAACATAATCACTAGATTAATAGATGTTATTTTGGACTTTTCATGCAATCTTGACACCTTGGTCTTTCATTAGATCTCTAACTTATTATTTGTCTTGTATGATGATGGAGCCTTTTCTTATTTGGGTCTAAATTGAATATGTTCAACTTACATTCTACTGACAGTACCTCTATTCAAGACTGTATTCTGCAATGTATCCAGTAACACAACGAAGTGGGATTGTGGAAATAAATGTAAAATTTGTCTACAACTGAAATATTGAGTAATTGTGTATTGTCGGTCTCTTGAGCTGAAAACTGTCATATTGAAGCTTTAGGCCCAAGAACAGTAGATATTAACTGCATTTGCCGTTTATTTATATACTCTACATAAAACAAGCCTAGTAAATTAGATTATTAGTACAAGGGAAGATGAGTATGTAAATTTTATAATTTTCAAGGAAGGTTGAGGGTATTTGAAATTAATAGAGCACAATTAAATAATCTAGTGGTAAACAATTTCCCCTACCCCTCTTTCTTTATCTGATTAGGGTTCTAAATTGAACTTAAGTAAGATTAATTTGGCTAAAATTATTTTGATTACTATTGAAATAGATGTAATTCGACAAAATTAAAGGAAATTTGATTGAACTTACTGCAATTCAACTGAAATATTTGCATACAAACAATCGATTGAATTTAACCCTAAAACTAGAACTTTGAAGTTTTTTTTTTCAATCACCTAAAATTCAAATTGCAAATTAATTTAATCGATGAAAACTATGAACTTAATTATGTTTCCTTCATATTTCGAATGATGCATGCATTTTAATTGACAAATAATAATCAAAATTCAACCACTCTATAACAAGATTCGAACCTACCTCAGAGGAGTGGTGCGGTGCTTACAAGTTGTGCGGCGATCGGTGGTGCGGCGGTGTGGCGAACAGTCATCGGCTGAAGGACAGTGGTGGAGGTTTCATGAAAGCAATAAACAAGCAGTTCAAATTTTTTTTTCAAGGTATAGTTAGAGTGAAAGTGATAAAAGAACGTGAAAGTGAAAGTGATAAAAGAACGTGAAAGTGAAAGTGATAAGAGGAGAGCGCGCTATTCAATTCAATTTAGCGGCCTTTAATTAATTTGGGCAAATTATTACTATGTATATTTTTTCCTCCTAATAATTAAAAAAAGAGATTAATTAATACAATACAAAACGGTTGTTAAATGACTGTTCTATATTACCTATAATAATTAATTATTTTTTGAAGATATTTCAGAGTAAAAAATAGAGAACAGTTAACTATGCTAACCGTTTTATATGTATTTACATATAGAACGCCTTTTATATAAATACGTTCTATATTCTTCTGGAGAACGCCTATCTTTGGTAACCGTTCTATATTTTGCGATCTCTAATCTAGTTTTTGGTGTAGTGATTAGAACGCATATTTCTGGCTCGGTATTGGAAGAACTTGGCGGCAGCAAACAGAGGCCAGCGCCACTTTTTGGCTTTAGCGCCTGGCGACAGAGGCTGTCGTCTAGCGCTAAAGTCAAAATACTGGCGCTAGTCTTTGTTCGTTGACGCTAGTTCCTACATGCCTCACCAGCTTTCTGTGCTCGATAAAATTTTCCAGTTTCTCGCAGCATTATTTCGATCCTAGTTGTGAAAGATATCCCTCAAATTTCCTACGTGCAATAATCCAATGTTTTAACTCATTATGGATGGTCATTCCAATGAGATCTTTTTTATGCATATGACAATAATGTTAATCAAAATTACGCATATGAAATACTTAGAACTTTTCGAGTCTCATCCACTCATTCTAAATCATTGCCGAAATAAATTTCAGGAATTAAAATAGAAATCGTCCCCAGTGGAGTAGCAAAAAAATGTAGGGAATATTTCAAGAATTACCCCTAGCTTGAACCCCACTGTGATCATACACTTAAGTACGATGGCGTCCAAAGGGAAAGAAGATAGAGCAAAAGAGTCGCCAACAAGTTTTAGGAACTTGTAAACTGTTCACGAGGTGAAGGTTACACCCCTTAACGATCCATGAGATCGTTAACTCCAATAGGTCTGGAACCATTTCTGGTAGTTCGGGGATGAATGTACAAATCCAACCTAAAAGAGATTGAACCTGCCCTAATAATAGGCCTTTACTTTATTATGATCGTATTCATGTGTGCTTTCTGACTAACATGCAATCATTAGGTTTACCCTATACCTTTTTATCTATGTTGGTTGAATATTAATGCACAAATAAATCTAATATTGGCGATCACTTGAATTATAATCATATTTACCCTAAACAAGATTATTAATTATCTTATTAAGCGTGATTACAAGTACAAATTCCCTTTAAACATGCATAAAAGGCGTGATCAAGCAATAACAATAAATATAATATATCAAGAAACATAATAATAATCATAACAATAATACTCATAAAATTATAATCATAATTATAAAAACAATCATGTTTAAGCATAATAATAGCAAGATTCTAGGCATGATACTAACAAGATTAATAACAAACCCTAGCATGTCACTAAGCATTAAAAATCAATGCTTTAGCCCTAACATGATACTATCATGAATATTAAAAAGAAAATAGGAAGCATCATAGAAATCATAATTGTCATATTTGAAATTATAGCCTTTTCCCTAAACATAATACTAGGAATTAATAAAACATCCTAACATGATACTAGGAAAATCAAAATGCTCTAACATGACATTAGGAATCATAATAACAACCTAGATATGATTTCTACATCATAAAATCAATAAATCAATTTAAGCACTTACTTTGATGTCTCTTATCTCTTTCTAATAACAAAATACACACGTTAGTAACTTCAAGAAAAATATAAAATCAAAACAATTAAATTAAATAATTGAAATAGAGATTTGGGACCAAACCCTCATAAATTAAAACCTTTCACGTATAGGGCGAAGGCAACTTCAAACTTGGCTAGGCGTGTCTAGTGCTAATGTATGAAAAATTTTGTTAATTAATGCACTTCTTGGATGTCTCATATCTCTAGGGTTGGCTTAGAAAGAGAGAGAGAGAATCAAGAAATTCTTGATGAGAGTTCATGAGAATTAGATGAGAAGGATTGATGAGAATTGATGAATGAAAAAAAAGTTTTTAGGAGGCTATTTATAGAGAAAATCAGCCAAAAAGATAAAATATTGAACCAGAGTTCTGACGTGAAAAAATGGAGTTAGCGCTTGACGCTGACATTAGCAGCAGGCGCTAACGCTAGCGCCAGGCGCCAGGCGCTAATAACTGGCGTTTGGCGTTAATTAACTTTCTAACGCGTTTTCTAAAATCAGATAAAAATTAACCATACAGGAGGATAAAGTCGTATTTTCCTCAAAAACATTCTTTTATTCTGATTAAATCTCTAAAAAGTCAACAAAAATCAATTTATCAATGCTAATAAAATTAGGAATGAAAAGAACCTTCTAGAAGAATCTATAAGACTAAAACCATTCCTAATTGCATTAGAAATGATAAATCTATATTAGGCCCTCCCCTAGATCATTGGGCCGCATATAAGGTTCCAACTGGACCTAGTTTAGTAATTTGGCCATAACTTCCTCAATATTCATCGGAATTGGGCTTATAATATATCGTTGCAAAGCTCTTTTCAAGACCTATCCAACTACACTACTATTGGACCCATATCATGGACCAACCAAACCGGATTGGCTATTTTTTTAAAATAGATTTTAAAAAACAGAGAGAACAGAAAAGAAATTAAAACTATCCGTAACACTAGACTTTCCACACTTTCACTTCATTCGATTATGATTTGATGTGAAAGGTACTCATCATCGGGTTTGGTTTTGGGGAGACACAAATGGGTGTCTACAGTTATAAAGCATAAAACAAGTGTTAACGCATAATCACGATGACATAAACATTCCCTTGACTGGAAATTCCGATTCTCATGGCATTTCAAGTCAATTAAGCATAAAGGACTAACTAAAGTTCATCTCTCGATCATTTGTTGAGAAAGCTTAGATAAATAGTTCTAGCAATGCCACTTACAAGAACTAACATTGAAACCACTTAAATCAACTAATTAACATCCCACATTAGCTAAATCAATACATGCAAACAAGTATTTGTGAATTCATCAATGGTTTCAACCATCCTAAGTAAAAGAGCTACTCACAAATCATAATTAATTGCAAAACTAAATGAATAATTAACAACTAAGAACATGAAATCAAACACTAATTTAACATAAACAAGTAATAAAACAAGAAAAGATACAAAAATAAGCAATTAAATAAATAAAATAAGAGAGAGAGAGAGAGTAAGAAATTCTCATTGATAATGCAAGAAATAATCAAATCTTCTAGTCTCCTTCCTTCAATTCTTCATATTCCAAGATTCAACATGTTTTTCCCACTTTCTCTCTCTAGAAATTGAGAGTTTCTCTCTCTAAAAACCTAACCTAAGCTAAAACTACAATAAGAATATCCCCCCTTTACAAATGAAGCCAAAGGGGTATTATATAACCCCCAAGTAAAAGGATAGAGAACACGAGAAAACGACCCGTCTACAGGTCGGCACGGACGTACAGACTTGTTAAAATACGAGTAGTAGCTACTGCCTGGCCTTGCACGGACGTGCTTCATTTGGCACGGACGTGCAGGGACTTGCACGGACGTGCCACTTATTGGCACGGACGTGCAGCCCTTTTCTAGCGAAATAACTTATTTTTGGAAGGTCATAACTTATTCGTTACTCATCGAAATAAGGCATGTGACCAGTCGTTTGAAAGATCTTGAGATGAACTTTAATCTCCAATTTGAATCACTTCAAATTTTTGAGTGTAACAAAAGTTATGGTCAATTTAAGATGACCTTAGTGCAAAAATCTTTAAGGCGCTCATCCTTCTTCCTCCATTGCTCTATCAACCAAGCTTTCCCTTCTCCTTGTTCACTCATGCTTGATCACGTCCATATATAGTGCTAAAAATAGGTACATCATATCAAAAACACAAACAACCCGTGAAGCATGGATGGTTCGAAAATTGTGTAAAAACAGGATAAATAATGAACTTTGATGTCGAATTATCACGAAAACAAGGTCCAAAAGTACCCTAAAACCATACCAAATAACCACAAAAGGAGGATCGGGGATGATGGTATGAAGTGAGTCATGGAGTCAAATTCGCCTGTATTGGCCGATACTCGATTCTTATTGTGAAAAGTGATTCTTGCGATCTCAAAGGCATGCAAAAAAAATATTCAATTTGCTCCAAACTATTATTATGCTAAATTGGTTGAATATTAATGCAACATATAATTCTAAAATATCATGATCACTTCAATTAATAACATGATTAAAAAGGAACCTAAATAGGTTGTCCAAATTATCTTATGAGGCGTAATTTTCAATTACACATTCCTTTTAAACATGTAATATGGTGATCATAAATAATAATAGAACATACATTAATATTGGAAGCAATTCAACAATAATCCAACAATATAAAATCGTTAGAAAAATAATAAAAATAAAAGGAATATGATTCCTTACTTTGATTTTGCTTGCATGCAACTATAAAAATAAACGGGTTAGTAACTTCAAGGAATTTAATTAAACAATAATTAAAATTAAATCTAATAGAGTTAATTTGGGGCTAAACCCTTAAACAGTTCTACCTTTCACATCTTGGTTTAAGGATGGAACCTTGGGTAAAGTACAGACTCCTTGGAGTGCATAAAGGGAGTATATTTGAAGAATAAGAGAGAATTAATTGATGTCCCGAACTGCTAAAATGAGGGGGGAATTTATAGGGTAAATGAGTAGAGGGAACACACAGAACCCTAAAAATATAAAACCCTTAAATTGGTTGCCGCGACACGTCAGCAGATTGCTACGACATGACAAAATCTGGTGTGACACGGGATAATGTAGTGTGACGCGGGAAGTAACAGCCCTAAAACGATAAAACACGTTCAAGTTTTACGCGGAGAAAACATGAGAAATTCCTGTGTCGCGGCATGTGTACCACATGCCGCGACGCAGCAAATTCCACCGTGGCGCGACACATGATTACGTGACACAGTGGACGTTTTTTCCTTTTTTATGTCCAAATTCATTTTAACCCTAATTACGCTCAGCATTTTTAGGTGTTGCTTCATAATTACGGGCTATTTATGTTTATTATTCATTATTTGGGATAAATTAATAAATAATATGAAATGATAAAAAGGGTTTGGGGCAAAATATAAATTGGACTATGCTTTGACTAAACATTAGGACTGATCCGTTGACTATTTTGTAAACTGAGCTTGATTGAATATGAAATTTAAGCAATCCCGGGATTAAATACTCAACCTAACCAATAATGGCGGTGAAATATTGTTCATCATCAGGTTTGGTTTCGGGGAGACATTTTTAGGTGTTTACAGAAGCCCCCACTTTGATTGAGTTTGTATAAACACCAGTTTCAAAAACAATAGTCAAAGTAGTCGATAGGGACGGAGAATGATTTATGACGTCCTGCGATCCTAAATCACTTTGTATAGGTTGATACCTGTAGAAAAATGTTACTTTTACAGATAAAAGGGTAAAGGGATAGAATGCTTATCTAACACCAGTGTATCAGTGGCAAATATGTTCGATAGTATTTGACACCAGTGTATCGATGGCAAACAAAACTTGGCAGTTTCCTATGCTTGAAGAAATCCACTGGATGATGTTTGTTGTGATACTTCCCATGCTTGAGGAAAGTCGACATATGAATTTGGCAGTTTTCTAAGCTTGAATAAATCCACCGGATGATATTTATTGAGATACTCCCCATGCTTGAGGGAAGTCGACATATGATATAATGTTTGAGATACTTTCCATGCTTAAGGAAAGTCGACAGATGATATAATCGCACAGTTCTTCGCCTTGAGGGGTAGCAACGACCGGCAATTTTCCATGTTTGAGGAAAAACTTGTCTAATGATTAAATTGCAAGTCTCTGTGTATCGAGAGCCTTGCGCCATGAATCGTCATCTCTTCGAAGATGATCACTAAAAATGATGATAGTTCGATTGTCCCCGAACGTGGGCCGTAGTTGGTTCGATTGTCCTCGAACGTGGGTTGTAGATGATTAAATCTTCAAGTTGACTATCCGACAATATTGGGTGCTTGAAATCTGACTTTGATACTTGGTAGGGGTAAATGAGTAATTTTAATACCATTTAAATATCAGTTATAATTTTCCCGTAAGTTTTTCGGTAGAAAAATAACTGTCCATGAAGTTACAGAAATAATTCGAACTAGTCAAAGATGCCTGGGATATTCAAGGAACAAGTCAATGTGGTGTGCAAGTCACGCGCAAGCACCGTGCCACATGGTTGGTTGCCGTGACACGAGGTACTTTGTCGTCACACGAAAAATACTTTAGTGACGTGTGCTTCTTTTTGTGTTGCTGAATTGGTCAAAAGGCTGCAAGAATATTCTTACACTGAAGCGTCGTATCACGTGTTTGGGTATTGTGGCACGACAAATACTGCCTTTAAGCGGCGTCATCTTGCGTGACGCGACAGTTTTTTCCTGCTAAAACGGTCAAAAGTTGCAAGAATATTCTCTAGCATATTCGCTGAAGATTACTGCAGTTGCAGGTCACGCGCGTGTACCGTGTCACGTTGAATATTGCCGTGTGTAGACACCCATTTCTGTCTCCCCAAAATCAAACCCGGTGATGAGTTTCGCGTCGAATCATAATCGAATGAAGTGAAAGTGTGGAAAGTCTAGTGTTGCGGATAGTTTTAATTTCTTTTATTTTCTCTCTGTTTTTGAAAACCTATTTAAAGAAATCTGCCAATACAGTTTTTTTGGTCCATGATAAGGGTCCAATAATGGTGTAGTTGGATGGGGCTTGAAAAAAGCTTTCCAACGATATATTATAAGCCCAATTCTGATGAATAATGAGGAAGTTATGGCCAAATTACTAAACTGGGCCCGGTTTGAGCCTTATATGCGGCTCAATGATCTAGAGGAGGGCCTAATATGGATTTATCATTCCTAATGCAATTCGGAATGGTTTTAGTCATCTAAATTCTTCTAGAAGGTTCTTTTCATTCCTAATTTAATTAGCATTGATAAATTGACTTTTGTTGACTTTTTGGAGTTTTAATCAGAATAAAAGAGTGTTTTTAAGGAAAATACGATTTTGTCATTCTGTACGGTTAAATTTTATCTGAATTTAGAAAACGCGTGAAAGAATTAATTAGAGCCTGGTGCCTGGCGCTAATGGTCAGCGTCTGGCGCTAACTTGTTTTTCCCTCGTCGAAACTCTGATTTGTTTTTCTATCTTTTTGGTTGATTTTCTCTATACATAGCCTCCTAAAATCTCCGTTTTTTCTCATCTACAATCATCAAATATCAAAAACTCTCTAATTCTCTTCTCTCTCTAAAGCTAAAGCTTATTTTTTCTCTCTCTCTTTTCTAAATTAAACTTTTTTACAAACAAAATTCTACATTCACAAGACTTAAAAGCATATAGCCAAGTTCGAAGTTACCTTCTCCCTAGACGTGAAAGGTTTTAATTTCTGAGGGTTTAGTCCCAAATCTCTATTTCAATTATTTAATTTAATTGTTTTGATTATTATTTTCCTTAAAGTTACTAACGCGTGTATTTTGTTATTAGAAAGAGGTACGAGGCATCCAAGTAAGTGCTTTAATTGATTTTAATTGATATTATGATATAGAAATCATGTTTAGGTTGTTATTATGATTCCTAGCGTCATGTTAGGGTGTTTTGATCTTCCTAGTATCATGTCTAGGGTAACTTTAATATCCAGTATGATTAAAAGTATGATGCTTCCTATTTTATTTCCTAATATTCATGTTAGTATCATGTTAGGGCTAAATATTTGATCTTTGATGTTTAGTGACATGCTAGGGTTTGTTATTAATCATGTTAGTATCATGCCTAGGATCTTGCTATTATTATGCTTTAACATGATTATGATATATGATTATAATTTTATTATTGACGATGATTATTATGTTGCTTGATATAAATTATTTATTGTTATTTCTTGATCACGCCTTTTATGCATGTTTAAAGGGAATTGGTACTTGTAATCATGCTTAATAAGATAATTGATAATCTTGTTTAGGTTTAATATGATTATAATTCAAGTGATCTCCAATAATAGATTTATTTGTGCATTAATATTCATCCAACATAGATAAACAGGTTTAGGGTAAACCTATTGATTGCATGTTAGTTAGAAAGTGCACATGAATACGATCAGAATAAAGTAGAGGCTTATTATTAGGGCAGGTTCAATCTTTTTTAGGTTGGATTTGTACCTTCATCCCCGAACTACCACTCATGGTTCTAGACCTATTGGAGTTGACAATCTCCTGGATCGTTAAGGGGTGTAACCTTCACCTCGTAAACGGTTTACAAGTTCCTAAAACTTGTTGGCGACTCTTTTTCTCTATCTTCTTTCCCTTTGGACGCCACTGTACTTTAGTGTATGAACACAGTAGGGTTCAATCTAGGGCTAATGCTTGAAATATTCCCTACTCCATGACACGGTATATTTAACCGTCACACGACATCTGTTTCGAGACACAACGTTACTTTTTCTGTTGCAAAAGTTACGCATGCTCGAAATTCGCGCCGTTTGACCGTTTAGTTGCTGCGCCACGTATGTCTTTACCATGACACGATAAATTACTCCGTGTCACGGCATTTTGATTCCCTTTAAAGTTCGAATTTTCGACCTCCTCTTCATTTTAGTTCCATCTTCTTGCTATTTGGGGCTCGAATTCTTTGCTGCCGCGGTTCTTAGGGTCTATCTCACCCGTTTCTTTACCATTTTCGCTCAAATTTGTTACAAGCTTCCTAATTTTTAAACTTCTACAAGGGTCTATGTAAGTTCCTTTGCTTTTTGTCTCAAATTTTTGTTGTAAATGAGCAATTTTCATGTAAAAACCCTAGAAAAATCAAATAGGGTATTTATGACTTTGAGGTTTACTGTCAAAATTCTTGTCATAAATTAGCATGTATACGAATGTATGTTGGTTTTTGAGAAATTTGAGAACAAGTTTTCATGATTTGTTGAAGAAATGAGCAAATCATCATTTTTGATACTGTAGGCGTCGCTCGAAGTGCGCCTACGTTAAAGCATGTGTGAATATGCTAGGCACTGATAGGAAGTGGGAATTGACATATACGATTAGAGACAAGGAAAGTAGGGAACCACCAACAAGTTTATAAGGAACTTGTAAACCGTTCATGGATCATAAAAAGGCAACCACGATTAAGGGACAACGATAGGCACCAACGATTGACCCGTGAAGGTTACACCCCATTCATAATCCATAAGAATACTAACTCAATATGGTTCGGAACTACTAAAGGAGGATCAGGGATGATGGTAAGAAGTGAGTCATGGAGTCACATTCGCCCGTATTGGCCTCTACTCGATTCTGATTGTGAAAAGTGATTCCTGCAATCTGAAAGGCATGCAAACAAAGATTCAATTCACTCCAAACTATTATTATGCTAAATTGGTTGAATATTAATGCAACAGATAATTCTAAATATTGGAATTACTTGAATTAATAACAAGATTAAAAAGAAACCTAAACCACTCGTTCAAATTATCTTATTAGGCGTGATTTTCAATTACATATTCCCTTTAACATGCAATATGGTGATAAAAAATAATAATAGAACAAACATTAATATTAGAAGCAATTTTACAATAATAGCGTTAGTCAAATCAAATATAAAATAACCTAATCATGATGCTAGAAATATTAAAATAAAATAAGAGTAATTAAATAAATTAATTACTCACATTCCGCGCGTTCCTTAAAGTTGCTACATCATGAATAAATTGTTAGTAACTTCAATAAAAAAATATAAATCAAATTGAAACAATTAAATTAAATAAAAAGTAGATTTGATTTGGTCCAAACCCTCAGTTAATTATACCTTTTTCGCCTTAGTTTAAGGACGGAACCTCGGGTCAAGTATGGACTCCTTGGAGTGCTTAAGGGAAGAATGGTGTAATTAGGGATATAGGTTTAAGGCTTAGAATATGGGAGAGATAGAGAAGAGAACGATTTTTGGTGTAAAAGAAAGAAAGAGAGTAGGATTTGGTGCCCTGAACTGCAGAAAAGAGGGTCTTATTTATAGGGAAAATGAGTAGAGGGAACACACGGAACCCCTGGGAATTCATGCTCTATCTACCTGATTGAACGCTCTGAGCAACAAAAGGTACATCCGAGAATGTTGAATTCACCAAACCATGGATGTGAGTTTTTCTAAAATGGCGGTGTCCCATCTACTCGGCCAACCCTTCACGGTTAGGCTTCCGCGCGGTGCATCCAGACAATTAACCATGGACCCACTATTGACTAACCCATATCCCGAACTTTAGAGAACTAGAGCCATGGTTAGGTTGCAAACTTATTACATCATGTTGTGCCTACTTGACTAATTGTGCATTATTGGTTGTGCATCCTCTATGTGTTTTTCCTAACCGTTTGTTTGACTTGTGTTAAGACATAATAAACTGATTTATGACTAAAAGAACTTTGCCTAATTAATTAATTAATAAATTAATTTGAGTAATTAAAGTTTAATATTTTAATCAGAGTTGACTTAGTACGACTTTAGGCATACCCTGTAGAGTAATAATACCGAAAGCAGTTCCAGATCGACCTTCCAGCAATGGCGCCAAGATTTAAACTGTAGCGCCACTCTGTGGAGCATAGCGCCTGGCGACAGTCCTGTCGTCTTGCGCTACACTACAAAGAGAGGCGCCAGTCCTGTCGTTTTGGCGACAGTTCAGTTTATTGCTCGAGTCATCACCTTATGTCTCACTGAACAAGTTTTCTAGTCGATTCAGTTAATTTTTGCTTGTAATAATATCTTGTCAAGTCATTAATCGAGTCTAAGCACTAAGTCTCATGGTCTTACACAAGAGTCAAAGCATGTCACTTACACTCACCATATAAAGCACACACTAATGTACACTTTGACCTTGTCTAAGTCTTGTATGCGCATATTTTCCATCATTTTTTAGGGGGGTAAGTCGGATATTAATCCTCCAATTTGTTTGAACCCTATACTTGTTTGAACTCCCAAAAATATATACACCTTATTTTCGACAAAAATATGCACCCTATTTTTGCTTCTTTCCTTTTCCAAACCGTAAAGTCAAAAGTCAATCTGAGTCAAGTAATTAAAACAAAAACGTGGTCAAGAAAGGAAGGGCGTTTGATCAAAGACAACCTTTTTATTCAAATCCAACTTTTCGACAAACCGATCGCTCGTAAAAGGAAAGCTAAGACAATAATGGCAACTTGAGAGGAATTTAATGAGCTTAGGGACCAACTGATTACTGTGACTGAGGCGTTAAAGGTTCTAACCCTCAAGATCGATGATCCTGTGAAACAACAACAGATGGACCTCATGCAAGAGAGTCTAAGCAAACTGTCTAGTGACTATAAGTTTGAATTAGCTCACAAGGGGTCTCAGTGGACAAGGATCTTCTTCCGCAGAAGTTCAATGCCAACGACATCCCGAAATTCAAAGCAACTGACAACCCTTACTTTCATTTAAGAGCCTTCGAAACAATAATGAGTATTAAGGGTATTGACAAGAAGGTGTTTCCCTCTTTGTTCTCGCTATCTCTCGAAACCGTTTGCCAACAATGGTTCTTCTCCCTTGACAAAGAATGAACCTCTACTTGGGAGTCTATAGTAAACGCTTTCATTGATAGATACAAATGCAATATTCAAGTTGAGACTGACTATAGAGAACTTGAAATCCTCAAGCTGAAGGAGAATGAAGGCTTTACCTCTTTCTTCAATAAATGGAGAGAAACCTCAGCTAAGATGATCGAGGTGCCAAGTGAGAAAGAATATGTGAGGCTATTCATCAAAAAACTTCAAGAGAAGTACTCCAAGCATCTCAAATACCAGAATAATCTCCATACTTTCAAGGCCGTCTATGACATTGGAATCAATATTGAAGACGACCTGGCTAAATTGAAAGCTGCTAACAGTAACTCCAACAGTGACTTGAAAGGCAAGAATAACGACAATCCTTCTTCTTCCAAAACCACCCACTCAAATAATTTTAGTACCTTTAACTTAAGTGAAGTCCTTGCTATGAATAATCAAGGACAAAATAAACCATTTAGGAGGAACTTTACTCCATAGGTATGAGTTATGACATCGCATTTGATTGATTAAATGCAAAAGGTCTTATAACTCCTATTGGAACATTTGGGGACCCACCGGTCAAGAAGAGAATGGCTAATTGGAACCCCAATGTACACTGCAAGTATCACCAAGGTAGGGGCCATCTTACCGAGATCTATTGGGAGCTCAAGGAAGCTATCCAAGACTTAATCGACAATAACAAGTTACCATTCCCTCCTGCCAGTAAGAAGCCGAGCATTGATAATGCACCTCTCGCTCACTCTTTGGCCATTTCTGATGAGGAAAACGAGGTTGATCCCTCATCTCTCATCAAACCTATCGAGAAATCCATGCTATTGAAAAAGAGGAGGAGATCTTTTTCGATGCCATGGATAACCTTCCTGAATTAGCAAGTAAAGAAGACATACAATTGCTTACATTGTCTATGTTGGAGGGATCAAATTTGCTGCGTGAAGCTCTTGAAGTTGCAAAGAAACAATTAGAAGAGCTTCAGAAAAAGGGAGACAAGATCCCATCCACAAAGAAGAAACCCTTTTCTCTGCAAGTAATCGATAAACCCAAGAAGATTAATAGACTCTATACTCCAATTGGGATTCCATATGCTCAAATGTTTAAAATGCCCTCCGAGAGTGGCGAGGTCAAACCTCTCGAACCGGGACCATTTGAATCGTTAAAAAGGACAAATAAATTCTACTGTCAATACCATCAATTAGGGGGTCACACTATTGAAAACTTTTTTAAATTTAAGGATTTAATTCAGAAAATGATTGATGACAAAAGACTAGTCCAAATTCCACAAGAGGAAGACATAAGTATTAATGGAGTTTGGGACAGTGATGAAGAAGACGTTTATTTAAAGGACATGGTAGGACCTCCACCTTCAGTGTCATATGCCATGGATGATTTCTGGGTTGAAGAAGATTCATCCATAGATGTCCTCACAAGATCCGGGAGAATGCAACCTCCTATTTCGACACAACCTATGCTAACCATGCAGCAAGTTACCATACCTATCATAGAAGACAATGGTTTTGTCATACAGTTCAAGTAAACCAAAGTTGAAATGAACGTATGGAAACATCTAGCAACATCTGAGAGCATAGGTTGGCAGTGATGAATGCCTTTGATAAAATAGGGATAGATTATGACACCACTCTTGAGGGGTTGGCTAAATTCCTTACGAGTGATCTCCCTAGTCCTATCAACTTGATCACCTTTTCTGACAAGGACTTACCTCTAGAAGGTGACAAGCATTATAAGGCGTTAAACCTCACAGTGGTTTGCAAGAGAATGAATGTCCCTATGACTCTTGTAGACAATAGATCGGCCATTAATGTCAGTCCACCTAGAACTGCGAGATGCTAGGCATAAGAGTTGAAGACCTAACCCCGTCAACGCAAGGAATAAGGGCTTACGACAACACTCGTCGTTAAGATCTTGTTAAAATTACTATGATTATAACGGAGGGAGCAATAAAACACGTTACTACATTCCAAGTAGTAGATATTAAGGCTTCATTTAATCTATTTTTAGGACGCCCTTGTTTTCATGACCTAAAGTCCGTCCCTTCATCTCACCACCAACAGGTATAGGCCATATATGAAGGGATTCCCATTACAATCGATGCTTCACCCATGAGGATTAAAGCTATAGAAAATCCAATAAATAATTTGGAGCATGATGAAGATGATGAAGATCTGTAAGGCTTTAATGAAGAGGTCTCCTTAATTGAGGAAGATGAAAGGACCCCTCTTTGCCACGACCCCCACTCTAGTATGGTAGTGAATGCTATTATGAAGAAACAAGGACATTTTCCTGGGATGACCCTAGGAAAGAAGAAAGGAATAGCAAAATCGCTGGAATCACTTGGCCTCCCTAAATTAGACACTTTCGGACTTGGTTTCCAACCGACTTGGGAAGATCTCAAGCGAGCCCAGGAAAAATTGAAAGCACGTAGGGATGCTTGCATCCAAAAGAAAGCAATCCCAATGGATCAGTATCCTCTTACCCTCAATGGATAATTCATAAAAGAAGGAGAGGACTATCCATGCTACGAATTCCCCGAACCGTTTGTCGTAAATGGCATAAGGCAACCGGAATTTGAGATCTTCCTAGATTGTTGTTTTATAGATGAAATCCCAACTCCTATTCATAAGGAGAAATCACCCCCATGTTTTAACTTTAATGTCATGGGATTACTATTTAGGCGAGAAAAAGATGAGCCAACATACAAAGAGGATAACTCCTCGCTCATCCAAACGGTCCTACAAAGAGAAAGCTTTTATCCCTTCAAAGCTCATCACTCCAGCGAAAGGATCACTACAGGGGTGGCACAAGGCTGTCAAGGTAACTACTCCAAGCGGAAGGAAAATCTCCATCACAACGGGGCAAGGGCCGATGTTCGAAGAGTCGTCTGAGTCAGAGTTAGAGTCAGAGTCTCTCCCTATAGATTCATCTAAGTCTTTAGTTGTAACGTCCCCTCCTTCTATCTCTTCCCTTAGAATAGTTAGCGATCAAGTCCCTGAGGACATATCCCTCTTCGATGTAATGATCTCGGAATTTAATAATATGTCTTCTTCTTCTTACTCCTTGTGTTCTTCTTTAACCAAAGATGACGAGCATTGCTTAACTAACGATGAAAATGAAAAAGAACTTATTAAAGCAATGGAAACACTTGAAAAGAAAACACCGATAATTGAGGAAACTGAGACGGTTGATATCTCAAATGATTCAACCAATAAAAGAGAAGTTAAAATCGGATTGACACTTAACGAACAAGAGAGAACCGATTTAATCAACTTACTTAAAGAATTCATTGATTTATTCACTTGGTCATATGAAGATATGTCAGGCACTAATAGAGAAATAGCTCAACACATCTGTAGGGAATAATTTCAAGCCTTTAAAAATCCCACTAGCTTGAACCCCACTTTGATCATACACTAAAGTACGGTGGCGTCCAAAAGGGAAGAAGATAGAGCAAAAGAGTCGCCAACAAGTTTTTAAGGAACTTGTAAACCGTTCACGAGGTGAAGGTTACACCCCTTAATGATCCAAGAGATCGTCAACTCCATAAGGTCATGAACCAAATAAGGGTTCGGGGATGAAGGTACAAATCCAACCTAAAAGAGATTGAACCTGCCTTAATAATAGGCCTCTACTTTATTCTGCTCGTATTCATGTGCGCTTTCTGATTAACATGCAATCAATAGCATTAACCCTAAACCTGTTTAATCTATGTTGGTTGAATTTAATGCACAAATAAACTATTATTGGAGATCACTTGAATTATAATCCAATTAGCCCTAAACAAGATTATTAATTATCTTATTAAGCGTGATTGCAAATACCAATTCCCTTTAACCTGCAATAAAAGGTGATCAAGAAATAACAATACAAAATAATATGCATATCAAGCAACATGATAAATAATAATCATAATAATAATAATCATAAACATTAGGAAGAACATAGGAAGCATCATACTTTTAATCATACTTGATATTAAAGATACCCTAGACATGATACTAGGAATATCATAATAACAACATGATGTCTACTTCATAATATCAATTAAACCATTAAAGTACTTACTTGGATGCCTCGTACCTCTTTCTAATAACAAAATACACACGTTAGTAACTTCAAGGAAAAATAATAATCAAAACAATTAAATTAAATAATTGAAAGAGAGATTTGGAACCAAACCCTCAGAAATTAAAATCTTTCACATCTAGGGCGAAGGCAACTTCGAATATGGCTAGGTGTTTCTAGATCTTGTGAATGCGGAATTTTGTAGGAAAAGGCAAAATAGAAAAGAATACTAAAGAATCAATGTTATTGATGATTGATGAACGAAAGATGATGAATGAAGAGAATTGATGAGAATTGACGAAGATAGTTGGTGTATTCGTGTTGACAATCCCTCCCTGAAAACGGAGTTTTGATACGATATTTATAGAGAAAATCAGCCAAAAAAAAGATAATTTATCAAAACAGAGTCTGAAGACCAAAGAACCACCTTGGCGCCAGCCCTGGCTCATTGACGCCAGGACCAATGGCTAGCGCCAGGCGCCAATGGCTGGCGTCTGGCGCCAATCCTGGTTCCAGGCGCCAAGGCCTGGGGTTGGACGCCAAACCGGCTTTTAACGCGTTTTCGAAATTCTGATAAAATTCCAGTACTGGAAGATAAAATAATATAATTTCAATCGAAAATGCTATTTGATCTTGATTAAAACTCTGAAGAATCCTAATTGAATTAAGAATGATAAGAACCTTCTAGAATGTTCTAGAAGACCAAAACCATTCCTAATTACATTAGGAATGATAAATCATATTAGGCCCTCCCCTAGATCATTGGGCCGTACTTAAAACTCAAACCGGGCCCAGTTTAGTAAATTGGTCATAACTTCCTTAATATTCATCGGAATTGGGCTTATAATATATCGTTGGAAAGGTCTTTGCAAGCCCCATCCAACTACACCACTATTGGACCCATATCATGGACCAACCAAACTGTATTGGCCGATATCCTAAATCAATCTTATAACGCCGATACCTGCAAAACTAGCATTAGTTAAACAGATAGAAGAGTTTAAAAACGCGTATCTTGCACCGTCGACCACACGTCTCTGAAAGTAACCAATTGTTTTGATGACCTCCTGCAAGCTAGAGAATGTCATCCCGCTTGAAAACCGCTACGCCTTGTAACTGCTTCCAATATAGAAGATTGCTTTGCCCGAAACTATCTTCTCTGCTATGATAATATTCCACGTCCTAGGGAACATCATCAAAGATTATTCCTCTTGAAACAATCCTCAGTTTTTTGTGACAACTCTCCACAATCTAGGGAACGCCATCTTGCTGTTTGTTTTGACGATCTTCCACAATCTAGGGAACGTCGTCGATCAATGTTGCTTCATCTTGAGCCTTTTCTTGAATCATAGTGACAACCTTTCCAATCATAGAAAAAGTCGTCGAAGACTGCCCATCTCGTGCTATCTTCTCAAATCTTGGGTGACAACCTCCACAATCCTAGCGAATGTCGTCAAAGACCGCCCATCTCGTGCTATCTTCTCAAATCTTTGGTGAAAACTTCCACAATCTTAGCGAACACCGTCGAAGACCGCCCATCTCGTGCTATCTTCTCAAATCTTTGGTGACAACTTCCACAATCTTAGCGAACGCCGTCGAAGACCGCCCATCTCGTGCTATCTTCTCAAATCTTTGGTGACAACCTCCACAATCTTAGCGAATGTTGTCGAAGACCGCCTATCTCGTGCTATCTTCTCAAATCTTTGGTGACAACCTCCACAATCTTAGCGAATGCTGTCGAAGACCGCCCATCTCGTGCTATCTTCTCAAATCTTTGGTGACAACCTCCACAATCTTGGCGAATGCTGTCGAAAATAACTTTACTTGAAGTCATCCTCATTTGATGCGATAATTTTCCCAAAGAAAAAATACCGAAGACCCACGCCTGTCGATCTTTAAAAGTTCGCCTGAACTTTTCTTTTGCTACGCCTGTACGTCGGCGCTTTCGTTGCTTTGAACCTATACGTCGGTGCCTTTTCTGCTTTTGAGCCAATGCCTAAGCGCTTTAAGCTAAGTGAGACGATCTTTCATCAGGTCGATCACTTATTGCAATTGTAATCAAACTGACTACTTAATCATGTCAAGTCGCTTAGAGGGGCTAACTGGCGTACCAAGGAACCCAAAAATATATTGCAAAAGGCTAGCACAACCCCAACAGGTGGCTGGTTGCTTTGGCGTCGCTGAAAATCAATCAGCGCCAAACATATGGCATTAGCGCCAGGCACTGGGATTGGCGTCTGGCGCCAAGCACAGAAAGTGACGCCAATGCCTAGGGAATGGCGCCAACACGGATTCTCCTTTAAATTCAATTTTCCGTTTTATTTCTTGCTCTGTTCGTTGCGAACGCTGCGATAAGGTCTTCCCTGTTCTGCTGCACCTGTATTTATTTTGACTATAGAACTTTGCCAATCTTTTTAATCATCATAGGGTTGACCTAAGGCTTAGCATTGCTTGACTCATTGACTTGACACGACTCAAGGCATAAACTTGACTCGATATGATTAACTGACTCGAGGTTAACTCGACTCGAAGTGTAATGACACATGTGTTAGACTCAAATCAAAATGATATGACACGACATGACTCAATGTGTACATGACTCGTGTGTGCATTGTAATGTGATCGTGCGACTCGAAAATGCAGAAAAGCAAAAAATTTCCGTCATTTTTGTGGAGGGTACCGACTTTCTCCCGAAAAGGAAAGACGCGAAAAAGAATCAAAGTTTGAAGATGCATGTTGAATGAGCTTAGTCAAATGTCATTCGATACTATCTCTCAAGGTGCAAGGATTAATCCATCATAGGCTATCTCAATGGTTGACTCAATGATGAAAGTATTTGGGTAACTTAGGCACGGAGGCTAAGTACTGCTTCGTGATGCAATGATGATTATGAGTGATGTTGATATGATATGACAAGGCATGCTTCAACATTGTGATTTCATGACAAAGGGTTCCTAAGGGAAATATATTTGGTCATGTATGTGTGCAGTGTGTGATAGTGAGACTAAAGCTAGGCCGCAAGAGCTAAATGTATGGAAAAACATATTATTGAAAAGAGTCAAATGGTGGTGACTCTTAGGCTAGGTAAGCTAATAATGTACGGATCAAGCCCCCAAGTCTAGCTCTAAGTGAAAAGGGATGAGCATTGGAGATTCCTTGATATGATCGTGGTGCAAGTCTGTGAATGTGAATATGAATGCATGTTTATTACGGCCGCACCTTGATGTGAGGTTGCCTACGTATCCGTTAGGAATCAGGTCGAACGTAGCTCTAGCCAAACCTCGCACAAGTGTGTATAGCTCAAAAAGGTCTTTTTAAGGGTTGTAACGTGGTTAGGCTAAAGGTTCAAAGAAGAAGGGGATAAAGGCTCAAGACCCTAAATAAGCCCCCAAGGTGTGCAACCTCGCTTTTGAATCTTTGTATTTTCATGCTTGAATTTCTATTCTTTTTTAACTCTTTTTGCTTTAGCATTTATTTTATTTTTATAAGTGTGGGCAATCCCGATCATGCGGTCTATCACTCACTTGGCATTCATGTTTCTCAGGCACGGTACCGAGCACTCGATAAGAGACGCAATCTGAGACGTGTTCTTATCGAAGATATTTTCATATCAAAGGCATTGGAACACTTACCTTTTTGTACACTTGTTTTGGTTTTTTTATTATTGCTTATTTTTTTCTATTGCTTTCTTTTGAATTTGCTCAAGCTTTCATCAGAATTACATAAGTTGCACGCCATCCCATCCCAAGGTTAGGTAAATGTAGGTTGAAAAAAGAAGGGTCTATCGTTAGACGAGGCTCAAAGTGGTTTATGAAGAAAGGATTGTATAATTGAAGGGAGAAAGGAGATATGATGTGGCTACAAGGGGTGCCTCAAATCATTGGTATACCTTGTGCTTAATTCGACATGGTTTTTTTTGCAATATAATTAAATGATCATATTCAAGGAAATAAGTGCTCATTTTATTAAAGGAAAAGAAAGAAAAATAATCTACAAAATTAATCTAAAGGAAAAGAAAAGGTGTTATGCTAGACTTATTGGGGAAAGAAAAGATGAAAAAGAAATAGAAAAAAGAGGTCACGAAATCTTGTCGTTGCAGCTCGCCTCTTGTCTTGTGTTGTTTGCTTTATCATCACTCGCTCTTCTTGTTAACTGGAGGCATGGGAAGCTTGTTATTATCAATCAGATGTTGGATAGCCTCCTTTAGCTTCCAAAAACTCTTAGTAGTATGACCCCTACCTTGATGATACTTGTAGTGTTCGTCTGGATTCCAACTAGGCAATCTTTTTTCAGGTGCGGGATCTTGAATAGGTCCAATGGGAGTAATGAGTCCTTTGGCATGGAGTCGATCGAAAGCAGTATCGTAACTCATCCCAATGGGGGTGAAGTCTTTCCTTAGTTGCTTCTTAGATCCTTGGTTATCCATGGCTAAAACTTCACTGAGATCAAAGGTACTAACATTGTTACTAGAGTGGGCGTTTTCGGAAGAAGAAGGATTGTCGTTCTTCTTTCCTTTCCAGCCACCGTGGTTACTATTGTTAGTAGCTTTTTGCTTTTCAAGGTCCTCTTCGATTTCAATTCCGATGTCATAAACGGCCTTGAAAGTATTCAAATTGTGTTGATATTTTAGGTGCTACGAATACTTTTCTTGGAGATTCTTGATAAACATCCTCACAGATTCCTTTTCGGTGGGGACTTCAATCATCTTAGCGGAAGTTTCCCTCCACTTATTAAAGAAAGAAGTGAAGCCTTCATTTTCTTTTTGTCTTAGCATCTCAAGTTGTCTATGATCGGTTTCAACTTGGATATTGCACTTGTACCTATCAACGAAAGCATTTTCTATCGATTCCCAGGTAGAGGTTTTCTCCTTGTCAAGGGAGAAGAACCATTGTTGGCAAACGGTTTCAAGAGATAGTGGGAACAGAGAGGGGAAAACCTTCTTATCGATACTCTTAATGGTCATTATAGTTTCAAAAGCTCTTAGATGGAAGTAAGGGTTATTTGTTGCCTTGAATTTTGGGATGTCGTTGGCATTGAACTTCTGCGAAAGAAGATCTTTGTCCACCGAGACCCCTTGTGATGTAAGCTCTTGAAACTTGTAATCGCTAGACAACTTGCTTAGGCTCTCTTGCATGAGGTCCATCTGTTGTAGCTTCACGGGATCATCAACCTTAAGGGTAAGTAGCTTCAGTGTTTCAGTCATGGTAACCAATTGGTTCCTAAGCTCATTGACTTCTTCTTGAGTGGCCATTATTTTCTTAGCCTTCCTCTTTTGACGAATCGGTTTATCAAAAAGTCAGACTTGAATAAAGAGGTTGTCCTTGATTAATCGCCCTTCTCTCCTCGACCAAGTACTGTGGAAAAGGAATTTGGGGATACTTATTGTTAATTATTTGACTCAAACTTTATTCAACAAGCAATGGATGGAGGAAGTGAAGAAAAATTGGAATAGAATGTGAAGAGGATTTAGATGGAGGGATATGAAGGATTAGGAGTAGAATGTACCCCAACACAAATGATGGAAAAGACCGACTTATGCATGAACCTAAGACATGGCCATGGTGATGTGTACTCAAAGTGTGTGCTAAGACTAGTGAGTGTAGGTGACATGTTAAGACTCGTGTCATGACCATGTGGCTAGACTATGTGACCAAGACTCGATTAATGACTCGACAAGGTGTTATTGACAGCGGGAATTAACCGAATTAATTAGAAAACTGGTTAATTAAACATTAGGTGACGACTCGACAAATAATCCGAACTGTCGGCCAAGCGACAGGACTGGCGTCATAATATGGTGGTTGGCGCCAGACTTTTTAGTAAATGTCTGGCGCTACACACCATACAGTGGCGCTACAGCCCAAATTTTGGCAACAATATTGGAGCCTCGGTCTGGGACTGTTTTCGATATTATTAGTCAACTGGGGTATGCCTAAAGTCGTACTAGGTCAATTCCGATTAAAAGAAGAAAAACTTTATTGACTCGAATTAATTAATTAATTAATTAGGCAAAGTTCTTTAAGTCATTTATTATAATCTCAACACAAATCAACAAACGGTTAAGAGAAGCATAGAATATATATGCACAACAAATAATGCACAATTAGTCAAGTAGGCACAATATGATGCAATGAGTTCGCAACCTAACCATGGCTCTAGTTCTCTAAAGTTCAGGATACGGTTTACTCAAATAGGGTCCATGGTTAATTGTCCAGATGCACCGCGTAGAAGCCTAACCGTGAAGGGTTAACGCGTGTGGATAGAACACCGCGAGTTTTTAGAAAAAACTCACTTCCATGGTTTGGTGAATTCAACCTCTCAGATGTACCCTTTGTTGCCAGGAGCGTTCAATCAGGTAGATAGAGCATGAATTCCCAGAGGGTTATGTCCATATGTAGAACACATATGGGTTTCAGAAAAGTGAGAAAAAATTCAATCAGGAAGTAGGATCGAGCAAACAATACGAAAAACCGGTCGAAATTAGAACGCATATTTCTGGCTCGGTATTGGGGGAAATTGGCGCCAGCAAACAGAGAATGGCGCCGACTTTTAACTGTAGCGTCTGGCGCCAATACTGGCGTCTGGCGCTACGGCTAAAAGTTTGGCGCCAAGCTCTGGCCCCTGACGCTACTTCCCACATTCCTCAGCACCTTTTTGTGCTCAATAAAATCATCCAGTTTGGCACGGTGTTATTTCAGTCCTAGTTGTGAAAGACATTTCTCGAATTTCCTACGTGTAAAATCCTATGTTTTTGACTCATTACGGATGGTCTTTCTAATGAGAACCTTTTTATGCATATGACAATAATGTTAATCAAAATTACGCACATGAAATACTTAGAACTTTTCGAGTCTCATCCACTCATTCTAAATCATTGCCGAAACAAATTCAGGAATTAAAATAGAAATCCTCCCCAGTGGAGTCGCCAAAAACTGTAGGGAATAATTTCAAGCCTTTAAAAATCCCACTAGCTTGAACCCCACTTTGATCATACACTAAAGTACGGTGGCGTCCAAAAGGGAAGAAGATAGAGCAAAAGAATCACCAACAAGTTTTTAAGGAACTTGTAAACCGTTCACGAGGTGAAGGTTACACCCCTTAACGATCCAAGAGATCATCAACTCCATAAGGTCATGAACCAAATAAGGGTTCGGGGATGAAGGTACAAATCCAACCTAAAAGAGATTGAACCTGCCCTAATAATAGGCCTCTACTTTATTCTGCTCGTATTCATGTGCGCTTTCTAATTAAGATGCAATCAATAGAATTAACCCTAAACCTGTTTAATCTATGTTGGTTGAATTTAATGCACAAATAAACTATTATTGGCGATCACTTGAATTATAATCAAATTATCCCTAAACAAGATTATTAATTATCTTATTAAGCGTGATTGCAAATACCAATTCCCTTTAACCTGCAATAAAAGGTGATCAAGCAATAACAATACAAAATAATATGCATATCAAGCAACATGATAAATAATAATCCTAATAATAATAATCATAAACATAAACATTAAGAAGAACATAGGAAGCATCATACTTTTAATCATACTTGATATTAAAGATACCCTAGACATGATATTAAAGATACCCTAGACATGATACTAGGAATATCATAATAACAACATGATGTCTACATCATAATATCAATTAAACCATTAAAGTACTTACTTGGATGCCTCGTACCTCTTTCTAATAACAAAATACACACGTTAGTAACTTCAAGGAAAAATAATAATCAAAACAATTAAATTAAATAATTGAAAGAGAGATTTGGGACCAAACCCTCAGAAATTAAAACCTTTCACGTCTAGGGAGAAGGAAACTTCGAATATGGCTAGGTGTTTCTAGATCTTGTGAATGCAGAATTTTGTAGGAAAAGGCAAAATAGAAAAGAATACTAAAGAATCAATGTTATTGATGATTGATGAACGAAAGATGATGAATGAAGAGAATTGATGAGAATTGACGAAGATAGTTGGTGTATTCGTGTTGACAATCCGTCCCTGAAAACGGAGTTTTGATACGATATTTATAGAGAAAATCAGCCAAAAAAAATATAATTTATCAGAACAGAGTCTGAAGACCACAGAACCACCTTGGCGCCAGGACCAGTGGCTAGCGCCAGGCGCCAATGGCTGGCATCTGGCGCCAATCCTAGTTCCAGGCGCCAAGGCCTGGGGTTGGACGCCAAACCGGCTTTTAACGCGTTTTTGAAATTCTGATAAAATTCTCGTACTGGAAGATAAAATAATATAATTTCAGTCGAAAATGCTATTTGATCTTGATTAAAACTCTGAAGAATCCTAATTGAATTACGAATGATAAGAACCTTCTAGAATGTTCTAGAAGACCAAAACCATTCCTAATTACATTAGGAATGATAAATCATATTAGGCCCTCCCCTAGATCATTGGGCCGTACTTAAAACTCAAACCGAGCCCAGTTTAGTAAATTGGCCATAACTTCCTCAATATTCATCGGAATTGGGCTTATAATATATCGTTGGAAAGGTCTTTGCAAGCCCCATCCAACTACACCATTACTGGACCCATATCATAGACCAACCAAACTATATTGGCTGTTTTCTTAAAATAAAGTTTTCCAAAACAGAGAGAAGAGAAAAGAAAAGAAAAGAAATAAAACTTTCCGCAACACTAAACCTTTCCACACTTTCGTTTCATTCGATTATGATTCGACGTGAAAGGTACTCATCACTGGGTTTGGTTTTGGGGAGACACAAATGGGTGTCTACAACATCATATCACTAATTCAAGGAATGAAACCTGTGAAACAAAAGTTTCGTCGAATGAAACCCGACGTAGCTCTTAAAATAAAAGAAGAAGTTCAAAAACAAATAACTGCATGTTTTATCAAGGTATCCAAGTACCCTGAATGGGTCGCCAACGTCGTCCCAGTTCTAAAAAAGGATGGAAGAGTAAGAACGTGTGTCGACTATCGAGATCTAAATAAGGCAAGTCCAAAGGACGACTTCCCTTTACCACACATCGATATTCTTGTAGATAACACAGTGAATCATGCACTTCTCTCGTTCATGGATGGATACGCAGGGTACAATTAAATTCTCATGGCCGAATAAGACATAGAGAAAACAACCTTCATATTACCATGGGGTACTTACTGCTACACGGTAATGCCATTCGGGTTGAAAAACGCGGGTGCTACCTACCAACGAGCATCGACTTCCTTGCTCCATGACATGATGCATAAATAAGTTGAGGTATATGTAGACGATATGATTGTGAAATCAAAAGATCACCCAGGTCACCAAATAGCCTTGAGAAAATTCTTCGAAAGGCTAAGAAAATACAACATGAGGTTGAATCCATCTAAGTGTGCTTTTGGAGTCACCTCAGGCAAGCTTTTGGGTTATGTCATAAGCTCTAGAGGAATAGAGATATACCCAACCAAGATCAAGGCAATCATGTCAATGCCACCACCCAAAACCGAGAAGCAAATTCGAGGATTTATTGGCCGGTTGCAATACATAAGCAGGTTCATATCAAAAATGACAACAATATGTGAACCAATCTTCAAAAAATCTAAAAAAGAATGTACCAGTAATATGGGATGATGAGTGACAAAAATCCTTTGAAAAGATCAAAGCCTATCTCGCAAATCCTCCCGTATTAGCACCAGCACTTCCAGGAATACCTCTTAGGTTGTACTTAACAGTCACCAAAGAGACATGGGAGCAATGCTAGTGCAAGAAGTAGAAGACAAAGAAAATGCGATCTACTATCTAAGAAAAAAGATGCTCGAGTATGAAGTACGCTATACACCACTTGAGAAATTGTGCCTCGCATTGGTGTGGGCCACAATTAAGACATTACATGCTCGTGCATACAGTCTTTGTAGTTTCCCGATTAGATCCACTCAAGTATTTATTCGAGAAATCTACACTCAATGGGCGCATATCAAGATGGATAGTCAACTTAGCCCAGTTCGATGTAAGGTTCATGCCAAAAAAAGCTATCAAAAGATATGTGGTTTCGAATTTTCTAGCAGACTTTCCAATAGAGGATTCGATGCCAGTACACGATAATGAATTTCCAGACGAAGACTTGATGGTCACGGAAGATGATACTTGGACCTTGTACTTTGATGGATCCTCAAACCAAAAGGGATGTGGTGTTGGAGTATTACTAGTATCACCTAAGGATAGCATGTTCCAATCTCTATAAAGCTTGATTTCGACGTTACCAACAACACTGCTGAATACGAAGCATGCATGGTAGGCCTTGAAACAACTTTGGCATTGGGAGTAAAAAAATTACGAATATTCGGAGACTCTTCATTGATAATCAATCAAATCTCTAAAAGATGGAAAGTAAGGAGCGAAAGTCTAGCTCCTTACCAAACTTACCTGGAAACCCTCACAAATCAGTTAGAGAAGGTGGAATACACATATCTACCTAGAGAAGAAAATCAATTTGCTAATGCCTTGGCAAGACTTGCCTCAATGGTTAGGATTCCTACGGAAATCGAGAAAATTCCTCTAGCTATAGAGAAAAGGCATAAACCGGCTTATATTCAATCCATAGAAGATGATGAAGTGATTCAAGAAGAAGAAGAAGAAGAATAAGAAGAGGAACCGTGGTACACGAATATACTCAACTATGTCACCAAAGGAGAATACCCTCCCCATGATGACAAAAAAGCAAAACGAGGATTGAGACTCTTGGCTTCCCAATACGTACTCATAGACAGCGAATTGCATAAAAGGGTACCTAAGGGTCGAGCTCTCTTATGTGTAGGAAAAAAGGATGCTCAAAGAGCAATGAGGATAGTCCACGAAGGAATTTATGGAACTCACGTAAATGGCAAAATACTAGTCCTAAAGATAATGTGAGAAGGATACTATTGGACTACCATGAATAGGGATTGTCATCAATACATAAAAAGATGCCTTAAGTGTCAAATCTACGCCAATTTACAACATGTTCCTCCATCTCTACTGTACCCCTACACTTCGCCATTGCCATTCTCTACATGGGGAAGTGACATCATTGGCAAAATCACTCCCCCAGGAACAGGAGGTCACGAATATATTTTACTGGCAATTGATTACTTCACAAAGTGGGTCGAAGCACAATCATACGCTAGACTCACTGCAGAACAGGTAGCACTCTTTATCGAAAGAAATATTATTTGTCGATATGGAGTCCCATATGAAATGATAAGTGACAATGGAACTCACTTTCAAGCCGAGTGTGAAGAATTGCTACAAAAATATGGTATTCAACATCATCATTGTTCTCCTTATAGACCTCAGGCAAATGGAGCAGTCGAAGCGGCTAATAAAAATTTGAAGACAATCATCGAGAAAATGACGGAAAATTACAAGGATTGGCCTGACAAACTCCACTTCGCATTGTGGGGTTATCGCGCGTCAATTCGAACATCAACAGGAAATATGCCATTTTCCTTGGTTTATAGAACGGATGTCGTACAACCTATAGAGCTGGAGATACCATCTCTACGCATTGCATTAGAAAGGAAACTCGATGAAGTTGAATGGACTAGAGCGAGATATGAGGAGCTAATTCTACTTGATGAAAAACGACTAGAAGCTCTACATCATACTCAATGCTACCAAACTCATATGGCTAGGAATTTTAATAAGAAGGGCAAGACAAGGAACATCAAAGTAGGAGATTTGGTGTTAAAAGCATTAAGGAAAAAAAATTTAGATCCAAGGGGAAAATTTAGGCCTAATTGGTCCGGACCCTATATTGTCAAAACAATCCTATCAGGAGGTGCAACAAAATTAACTGATATGTATGGAAATGATTTCTCAAACATGACAAATCTTGACCAACTTAAAAAGTACTACCCATAATTACTTGAGTAGGACACTCAAGAGAGCTACGTTTGGCATGATTCCTTAAGAAAGGATACATAGGCAACCCTTTACGGGTGCGGACACTTTATTTTTTTAAACCTCGCATCCCAGACTTAATAAAAAATTTTGATAGAAAATCAACGAAACATCGGCGTCACAGAAAAAATTCTGGCACCAGCCGATGAACCTTAGCGCCAGATGACAACCTCTGATGATTGACGCTAGACTACCGCAGCTGGTGCCAGTCGTAAAATCACGGCGCCACTTTTTTGGAAAGCACCTAGGAATATTTCGGTGTTTTTCGGACAATTTTCGACTTCCGTACTTGAAATTTTCTGGAAATTTAAATTTTCAATTTTCATTCCTTTAATAAAATTAAATTTAAAGGAGATAATTTAATTAAAAAGCTGCAATTTCATTAATAAAATAAACTAACAATTACATTATTGATGGAATTTAAATAAATCTCAAATAAATTAACTTTGAATTTAAAACTAAGTCTAATAATTGAAAGTTAAGTAATGCTTTAATCTTTTTTCTCTTTCTTTGCTCTCTTCCGATTTTTATCTGCATCTTCTTCTTCATCCATGACTTTAGCTAGTAGGCATCCTTTAGAGGACTTACATTCAATCTTGGAGTAAATAGTTTCTCCCTTAGCTAGGACCCCATGTTTCTTCTCAACCCAAGCCTTCTTCTCTGTGGTGTCACCTTTTCTTTTTCCCTTATCCTTCGTAGAGATTTTCTTCTTAGTCATTGTAGGAGTCTTGAACTCAACTCTTTCACCCAAGTGTTACTTAACAGGAATCACTTTGTCACCTAGACGACTCTTCACATCAGTTTTACCCTGATTTTTCTTCATGTCCTTTGAAGGTTTCTTCAGAAGCCACGTCTTCACATCATTGGGCAAGGAAGGAGGAACCTTTTGGGTAATCACTTCCCATAGAGGTTTAGCGCTCCAATAAACATCAAATTTGTCTACTTCTTGAGAGACAGGAAATTCGTAGGGACGACGAATAACCCCGGAAGCAATTGTTTGCAATAGGTCGTACTGTATTTTTACCCTGCAGGGATAATAAAAAGTCGTTATGGACAAGCTTGGAAGACGGCAAAAAGGTTGCTTGTTGACACCAACCTGTAGACACCCATTTGTGTCTCCCCAAAACCAAATCCATTGATGAGTACCTTTCACGTCGAATCATAATCGAATGAAGTGAAAGTGTGGAAAGTTTAGTGTTGCGGATAGTTTTAATTTCATTTCTTTTTCTCTCTGTTTTTGAAAACCTATTTTGAGAAAACATCCAATCCAGTTTGGTTGGTCCATGATATGGGTCCAATAATAAGTATAGTTGAAAGGGGCCAAATTACTAAACTGGGTCAGTTTTGAGCCTTATATGCGGCCTAATGATCTAGGGGATGGCCTAATATAGATTTATCATTCCTAATGCAATTAGGAATAGTTTTAGTCTTCTAGATTCTTCTAGAAGGTTCTTTTCATTCCTAATTCAATTAGCATTGATAAATTACTTTGGTTGACTTTTTAGAGTTTTAATCAGAATCAAAGAACGTTTTTTTGAGGAAAATACGATTTTATCCTCCTGTACGACAATTTTTATCTGATTTTAAGAAAACACGTGAATTTCTGAGTCAGCGCCAAACGCCAACTATAGCGCCTGACGCTGCGCTTGGCGCCTGGCGCTAGCCTTAACGTCTGGCACTAAGGTCAGCGTTTGGCGCTAACTTGGCTTTTTGCGTCAGAATTCTGTTTTTGATGTTTTATCTTTTTGGCTGATTTTCTCTATAAATAACGTGCTAAAAACTCCGTTTTCATTCACCAACTCTCAACAAGATTCTCTTGATTACTCTCTCTTTCTCTCTTTTCTAAACTAGCCTTCTCTCAAATATAAAAATTCCGCACTCATTAGATTTAGAAACACCTTGCCATATTCGAAGTTGCTTTCGCCCTAGACTTGAAAAGTTTAATTTCTGAGGGTTTGGTCCCAAATCTCTCTTTCAATTATTTAATTTAATTGTATGTTTATTATTTTCCTTGAAGTTACTAACGCGTGTATTTTGTTATTAGAAAGAGGTACGAGGCATCCAAGTAAGTACTTTAATGGTTTTTATTAATATTATGATATAGAGATCATGCTTAGGTTATTATTATGATATTCCTAGTATCATTCCTAGGGTAAATTTAATACTAAGTATGATTGTTATGATGCCTTTATGTTCTTCCTAATATTCCTAATATTTATGTTAGTATCATACCTAGGATCTTGCTATTATTATGCTTTAACATGATTATTTTAATTATGATTATTTTTATATAATTGTTATAATTATATATTATTATTATTATGATTATTTTTATGTTGCTTGATTTTTATTGTTATTGCTTGATCACACCTTTTATGCATGTTTAAAGGGAATTGGTACCTGTAATCACGCTTATTAGGGTTAATTAATAATCTTGTTAGGGTTAATTTAATTATAATTCAAGTGATCGCCAATAATAGTTTTATTTTTGCATTAATATTCAACCAACATAGATAAACAGGTTTAGGATTAAACTTATTGATTGCATGTTAGTCAAAAAGCGCACATGAATACGATCAGAATAAAGTAGAGGCCTATTATTAGGGCAGGTTCAATCTCTTTTAGGTTGGATTTGTGCCTTCATCCCCGAACCCTATTTGGTTCAAGACCTTATGAAGTTGACGATCTCTTGGATCGTTAAGGGGTGTAATCTTCACCTCGTGAACGGTTTACAAGTTCCTAAAAAAACTTGTTGACGACTCTTTTGCTCTATTTTCCTTCCCTTTGGACACCACCATGCTTAAGTGTATGATCACAGTGGGGTTCAAGCTAGGCATTAATACTTGAAATATTCCCTACACAACCATATTTTCTATTTTCCACCAAGGGATGACCCACTTGATGGCAAAATTGCAAAGTCCGAAGACCTTCTTCTATTCAGGGCGCCCCATCTTAGAGAAGCTTTTCTTCCTTCTCATAAAGCAGTTTGGAGTGTACTTTTCAATATTGTCTGGAGGGCTAATTAATTCTAGTCTTTCCATTAGCCACAACTGTAAAAAAATTCAATGCAAATAAATTAATTTTACTATACAAAAATAGGTTTCTGATTTCTGTAATTAAAAATATTATTTTTCTACCTGTAACAAAATTAGAGAGCCCCGAAAAGGCGCTTTTGGATTCTTCTTAATTCATCAAGACTAAGCATAGTCTCTCCAACAATTAAAGGCATTGGATTTCTCCCAGACTCAATCTGCTCCAAAACAGTTGATATGATTGCTTGACCCTCATTAGTTCTACCACTAGTGAGAAGATATTGATTAAACATACAATAAAGAAGAGCCCTTCTTCTATAAACATGAAAAGACTCAGAATAAGGTCTATCAAAATAATGGCGAACAAATTCTTTCAAATTAATGCTACCATCTACTATATTTGTTATATCTTTGTCTTTTAAATTAAAGAAGCGCTCAAAATCCTTATAATAATATTCATTTATTCTAGGGATTACTACAGGATCTAATGCAAGGAAGCCTAAGATAGCACCGAATTCCTCCGGCAAAGGGCTAATCTCATCATACCCTAATCTAAAATAATGAGCATCCCAATATTTCAAGGCGGTATGAATAAATTCTACATCAAGATCTACCCCTTTGACACCATAAATTCCCCCCATATGAAAAACATCTAAATCTTTTCTCTCTTTGGCAGTTACAGACCGACACCATTCATGAGTGAAGCTGGTAAAACTTTTAGAGACTAGAGACATGATTATTATTATTATTTTTTTCAAGAGCTAAGGTTATATTTAATCTGCTGAAATCATGAAGAAAATCAGATGGGCAGGGGGCTATTTATGCACAAAATCGGCGCAGTTTTAATTCCGAAAGGATTCGGAGTCAGCGCTCATCAGCGCCGGACGCCAGTCATTGGCGCCAGATGCCAGAGCCTAGCGCCAAGCGCTAAGAGTTAGCGTCTGGCGCTAAATCAAAATGCGTGGCGCCAGATGGCGCTGACGTGTCTTATCATATGAGCTTTTCAAAACCGCGTTTTTTGCCTGATTCGAGTCTGGCCAACGACTTTACGGTCTTTTATTCTTTTTATATCCTTTTTCTAAATTATATTTTTTTCCTTCTTCTTAATTAATATATCAATCATTTTAATTATATAATTTTTTGGATTTTATTTAGACCTAACTTTTAAGTTTTTATAAATCCAATATTTTTATTTTTTTCATTTTTTCTTTTGGGGGAGAAAGTCGGATACCCTCCATCAATAATAAAAATGACAGAATTTTTGCGCAAAATTAATTACCAACAATTCTTTGCACACACAAACATACACATAAAAATATGAAAAAATAATAGATTAATAAACTCATAGGTAGTATGTATATACAAACATGTCTAAATAATGAGTTTAATAAAGGCAAAGTTCTATAGAAAGTCAAAATAAATAAAAAACACAGGATTAAACTACGGCGTCGGAGGACGTACACCCATCATCTCATAAAACAGCGTCGTACGAGGAGTAACCTCTCCACCAGCTCCGGTCTCCTCGGGAGGTGGAAAACGCAGCAAAGGACCTGTCCACCCAAGATCAACCTGAGGCTGAGGCTGTTGTGATGACGAGCCGACCTCGTACGTCCCACCACCTCTAAGAGCTGAGGTAGCCTCTCCCTTACCTACCGGCGCAGCATCTGCACCCTCACGTGAAGAGACCGAGCCCTCCACTGCCTCGATCCTGGCAGCCTCAGAACGACCACCTCGACCGCCAGAACCAGTACGGCGACGTCTCGAGCTAGACCTCGCTGGCTCTCTCTACACCTCAGGTCTCGTACGGGTACGAGAAGGAATGGGCTGACCCTACAAGAAGAAATTAAGTTAGAAACAAGCAAAAATAGAAGCAATAATGCAAAAATAATAAAGGAAACTACCTCTTGAACGGCGTCGTCGCGACGACATGTAGCCACATTCCTCATCCGAATGAGCTGGCTCCGGAAGGCATTTATGCACTGTGCCATCGCCGTGACCACCTCGCACAAGAACTTTCAAGGAAATAAGGTCAGTAATAATGCATAACATATATGGACAAAATTTGCAAATAAATAACCTTACCCGTGTCTGGTAACGAGGGATTAACCGCTCCACGAAGCGCTCACCCTTAGGAGCCGGAGGAATCATCTCCTCAATCGGACCGTATGTCCCCTGATAATGGATGGACATAGGAGGTGGCACGAACTCAATAGGTCCTGCCTGACAAAAGAAAATCGGAGACAGTAAAACATTACTTAAGGGCTACTTAATGAAAGGTAAAAGCTAAAAATCATACCGCCACCTCCTCAGCCAGTACAGGTACTGGAGCTAACAACAGCAGTAGCTCCTCCTCATAGAACCGCCCAGGGATCGTATAAGATCTCCAAGGGGTACCAACTCTCTCTAACATGCTCACTAACCTCGCGGCGTTGAACATGTGACGCGGTGGAGGAGCAGGAACGACAAAAGTGTCCGAGGAATGCAGAATAGCAACCCTCTCTCCAAGGTATGCAATCACTCCATATGCCCCCAAGAAGAAGCGACGCTCAGCAGTATACTGCGCGGCTAACCTAGGGATAGCCAAGTCGACCCACGGCCAGTAAAACACGTTAGGCTCCTACAAAGAATGCCTATCAGATGAAAATCCATCAAAGGTAATGCAAAGTGTTCAAATATATAAAAGAACCGTACCGAGATGATCCGATCTCGGACATAAGCAGTAGACATCCTAGCATGGCTTCCCCAGGAGGCACTCACTAGAAACTTGCACGGCGAGGGTCTTGCCGGCGCAACCGAGGGAAAGTACTCATAGAACCAGATCTACAAACGACAAAAAGCATCAGCAAGTGCTAACCAAATCTTAGAACTAAACTTTAAAGGGAGATAAAGTATACCTCTACGACTCTCCAAAAGACGGATAGGGCGATGTTCCCTGTGAAGAACCGATGTCGACACGAGTCTCGTAACGCTCGAATGAAGTCAGTATAGGCCAAGCTGGCCTAGTCATAAGTCCCGATCAAGTGTAGATCACGGACCGCAGGTAGGTAGTAAAGCAGCACTCTACTACCCTTGTCAGGGGAGAACGTACCTAAAGAAAAATTAGCACAAAGATGCGCACCCTCTACTCTCGGGTGGTCGCATCGTCATTGAAAGCCGCTGCTAGAGTCGAACGGCAAATCCCCTTGGCGCTGAACTGAGTCAACTCTACCTCAGCACGAGCCCAAACAGCAATCGGACCCAACAGCTCATCGACCTCAGGGGAAACGACGCCAATCTCGTTGTCTAATGGCATCGCAACAGAGCTAAACTCCAGCCCCGTAATGAGACTAACGGGGTGACCATCATCTCACCCCAAGGAAAGTGGAAAGTGTTGGTGGTGTCCCAAAAGAACTCCACCAGAGCACGAACCACGTGATGACCCCCACAAGAGGCAATCATGGCCTCTGAGGTCTCAAAAAGCGTCGCCAGTCCGCAAGACTCCCAGAGAAGTCTCACCTTTCCGTCATTGCCGATGTACATCTTGTATAGGTCACCCAAGGTGTTGCAACCTGAACCGTGGCAGCGCGTCTTACCAACCGTGATCCCCCTTCGCACCCTCTTAGAAATGTGGTGGACGGGAGAAAAGTACAGAGTCCTCTCATCCCACTCAAGGAGAGGATCGAGAGAAGTGGAAGGGTCGGCGTTGTCCTCTACCGGCTCATGCTCCCGTCGTACGTCTCAGGATCGTGAACCCGAACCTCGCTGTCTAGCCATGCTACATTGTGGAAAATCATCATTAATTAAGGTGCTATAGTATCTAAGGTTCGCCTAGCCACATGATACTATGTTAAAAAAAAACAGAGTACGTAGTACTAAAACAGAGCACAAATTCAAATTGAGCATATACGACATTTTTCAAGCATTCAAACAATTTCTTGCAATACTATAGTAATTATTGAGACAAATTGGACAAGAATTTCTAGCAAAAACATCAAGAACAAGCCACATTGTCTTCCCGATCTTAAGAGGTCCAACAATGGTGATTAGTTCGTTTCTTCACCAAATTGAGTCAAACAAGTCTCAAATTACTCCCAAGGCAATATTTAAAAATATTCAAGCAATTTTATGGCATAAAATTTGACATACAAAGAGAATTAAGAAACTTAAGTTTTGAATTTTCAAGAAATTCGTGAACAAACACACGCGAAATTCATTAAAACCGGAGTGAGTTTGGAAAAAACTTACATAGTTCGGGAAAATTGGTGGAATAAGTTTTGATTTGCGACAAATTTGAGCGAATTCGGTTGATAAATGAGCAAGAACAAGTAAACTGAAGTTTTGAGCGAATTCTCGAGCAAAAAACGAACAGCAGCAGCGAAAATGAAGAAGAAAGGGGTATTTATGCAAAACCCGACTCTAGCGCCAAGCGACAGGCCTTGGCGCCACACGATAAGGCTTAGCGCCTGGCGCTAGTGCCAACGTATGGCGCTAGATCCATATGCGTGGCGCCAGCAATATTTCAGCGGCGACAGACTGTTCAGCCACCCAGTGCGGTTGTTCCAACCTCTTACAACACATTTTGGGTTCCTTGGGACGCTAGTTAGCCCTTCTAAGCATTTCACATGATTTAGTAATTGGCTTGATTACAATTACATAAAGTGATCGACCTTATGAATGATCGTCTCACTTAGCTTAAAGCGCCTAAACATTGGCTCATCGCAAGGCACCGACATACTGGTTCAAATTCAGCCAAAAGCACCGACATACAGGTTCAAAAGCAGCAAAATCGCCGACGTACAGGCATAGCGGAAGCAAAGTTCAAGCGAGCTTTTAAAGATCGACAAGCGTGGGTCTTCGGTAATTTTCCTCGGAATATTATCGTAACTAATGAGGATAGCTTCAAGCGAGGATATCTTCGGCAGCGTTCCCAAACTTGCGGAGAGTTGTCACAAACAAATTGAGGTGATTTCAAGCGAAGTTGTCTTCGATCGTGTTCCTTGGCTTGCGGAAGATGGTCACAAGTGCTAGAAGGTCGTTTCAAGTGAAGCAATCTTCGATGGGGTTCTCTAGCCTTATATGCGGC